>NW_028237694.1:0-164981 GCF_017979445.1 Akebia trifoliata | reverse complement strand
AACTGTTTAATAATTTTCTATAATTTTAGTAATAATTTCCTCAGAATTTATGTTGTTTCCACAATATTCCCATCGTTCCTAAGAAAATTGTATTGATCTCCACAAATATTTCCATTTCCCTGTTGATAAAATATGATGTCAAAATCAAAAGTTAATACTTTGTTCACATTTATGATATAATATATGAAAATCAACCCGTTGTTTGCTCTTCATTTATAATATATGAAGCCCAAGTTTTGTCCTATATTGGTTAAAAGTCTCGGAAAGGGCTGATTTTTTGTGAGGATTATCTCTAAGGTGAGGAGATTATCATCACAAAATATAGCCCAATCTGAAACTCCTAACCCCATCAAAAGTGGTTTACAAATTAATCGTAAAAGTCGAGGCTCCACAATTCTTCAACTTGTAAACCACTTTTAATAGGGTTAGAAGTTTAGGATTTGGCTGATTTTTTGTGATGATAACCTTTCATAGAGATCATCATCACAAAAAATTAGCCCAGTCCAAGACTTTTAAACCATATAGGAGCTCCTTAAGTTTTGGCTGCCAAATGCTACTGATACAACTAGGGAACACATGAGTCAATCACTAATTTTTTTTGGTGGAGGTGGATCTCCTCATCATGGAGATCAGTCACACAAAAATTGTCCTTGGCTCATCTCCAAGTGCAACCCACATGCCCATGTCAAACTAAACTATATATATATGGGTCCCGTTCAGCACCCTAAGCTTTACCACACACTTTAACAAACGTGTTTTGTCTTACATGGGTTAGAAGTTTTGGAATTGGCTGATTTTTGGTGAGGATGATCTCTATAGTGAGGAGATCATCCTCACCAAAAATCAGCTCATTCCAAAACTTCTAACCCCATCAAAAATAATTTACAAAAAATGGACGGTCCACGATTTTTCAACGTGTAAACATGTGGCTAAACATTTTGGAATGGGCTGATTTTTGGGGAGGATAATCTTCTAATCATAGAGATCATCCTCACCAAAAATCAGCCCATTCCAAAACTTCTAACCCATGTAGGACAAAAAGCGTTTGTTAAAGTGTGTGGTAAAACTTAGGGTGTTGAACATTTCCCTATATATATATATATGGAGAAGTGGATTCATGCGTTTCCAATACATGTAAGACGTGACAATTTAGGAGGGAAAAAAAAAGAGAAGCAAGAAATCTTTTTTCCTTTAAACATGTAGCCATTTTGCACTGAATCTTCATAGATGATGCGTGTACAACTTCATTACACCCTGGTTTCTTTTAATCAAGATACATTATTCTTTTGCATCCAGTGTTTTGTCTTCAGGATTGAATTGTCTTCAACGGAATTTTCCATGCAATCGAGGCAGTCCACGCTGTAAGTGATATTTTTCTTCTTTCCTTCTGCAGAGATTTTGAAAATATTGCTTTAAATACTCAATCAGTGTTGGTCTAGATACACACCTTGATGTCATAAACATAACAATATTCTGAGATGTAGCAAGTAAATCTTGAATGTTGTTGATTTGCAGATTCTTCCTTTGCTGTCAAGTGTGGTGGGCCGCAGATTACGTCTTCAGATAGGATTGTGTTTCATAGGGACAATGCCCCACTTGGTCCAGCTTCGTATTTTGTGAATGATGGAGGCCAGTGGGCTGTTAGCAACGCTGGAAGGTTTGTTGGTAGCAGCAATGCAGCATATACCCAATCGCATCAATCTCAATTCCTGAATACTTCAGACTCGGAGCTGTTCCAAACAGCAAGGATATCCCCGGGATCACTAAGATACTATGGCCTGGGACTTGAGAATGGAAATTACACTGTAGTCCTACAATTTGCAGAGACAGATTTCCCAGATTCTAATAGGTGGGAGAGTAATGGAAGGCGTGTATTCGATATTTATCTTCAGGTTTGTGTTCTTGACATTTGTACCCAAATTTTGTGTCCCAAGCATGGTGTCGAAACTCGGTTTGACGTCTTGTCTCATTCATGGATGAGACTGAATTGTCTTGGTCAAGATAAACCGTTTAACTCGGTTTACAATTATGTATATATGGTGGCATTCGGCAACCAACATCAGGGAGCCAATTTTGTCCTATATGGCTTAAAAGTTTTGGATTGAACTGAGTTTTTGTAAGGTTGATCTCTATGGTGAGGAGATCATCCTCACAAAAAATCCGCCCAATCTGAACCTTCTAAATCCATCAAAAGTGGTTTACAAATTATCGGTAAAAAATTGATGGTCCACAATTCTAATCACTTTTGATGGGGCTATAAGGTTCAGATTGGGTTGATCTTTGGTGAGGATGATCTCCTCATCATAGAAATCATCCTTACAAAAAAATCAGCTCAATCCGAAACTTTTAAGCCATATAGGATAAATCGTTGGCTTCCTAATGCTAGCTGCCGAACCTGACCCCTATATATATATGAAAATTATTATAAATTTTTTATATAATAAGGTAGGTTAGAAGCTGTTTATTTAGATAATAATTATTTAAATTTAAAAAAAAAATTGTTACAGTATACAATCTCAGTTGAGTTGGACGAGATTTTCAAAATATCGTCCGAGTCATCTTGTTTGTCTCGCATGATTCTTCAAACGTGAGACGCCATGTCCGTCCGTCCGTCTCGCTCATCGATGATACTAAAGATGATTCCAAGTCATCTTAGTCCCAGACAACATTTAAAACCATGGTCCCAAGGATCACAATTGATTTTGAAGTTTTCTACTTGTTAATGCTTAAGGGAAACTTGGAGCAAAAAGACTTTGACATACGTAAGGAAGCAGGCGGGACCTCTTTTACAGTTGTTCGAAAACAATTCACGGCTCATGTATCTGAGAACTTCCTTGAAATCCATCTATTTTGGGCTGGAAAAGGGACTTGTTGTATACCTGCTACAGGTACATATGGACCTACCATTTCGGCCATCAGTGCTACTCCAGGTAATATGTTAGAAAAGATACGAAAAATTACAAATTTTAAGCTGTAGAATTGATGATTCTTTGATGATATTAACCACTAAGTTCTTCAGATTTCACACCCACCGTCAAGAATACCTTACAAAATACTACGAATAAGAAGAATAGAACAGGTCTGATTGTGGGGATTGTTGTTGCTGTTGGAGTTGTAAGCTTTGTTTCTATCTTTGTGGTATTTTCTTTAATTCGAAGAAGAAAGCACCGAAGCAACGATGAAGATGAAGGTAGCTCTAATATTCCTAAATAATTAGTTGATAAAGTCTATGGGTGCTTGTGAAATCTATGTAAGAAATACCTTTTTTTTTTTTTTAATGTTATTGAGATTTTTGATATTTACAAAATTTTCATTATACAATGACAAAATGCCATGACAGAATGTGCACTTGAGGACATTTCTACATCTTGACAGCAAAGATAATAGCTTGAAATAATAACCAGCCGTCTCTTTCTTAAAATTTCTATTTATGGCCATCCAAGCAATGAAAGAATATCTTGGAATACGAAATTTATTCCATATCAATTTTTTCCAAGGCACCAAAATATCCCTCATCGTATAGACTCTCAAACATTATTAAAAGAGAATTTTCCTATCAATGCTAGAGTCCAAACCACTGTCTTCTTCGTTTAGCCATAGAATTGGGTTATTTCCTTACTTTGTTACAAATTTCCCGACTTCTATCATCATCGTCTCCTCGAATATTTCACCCATAAGCATATACAAAATCTCATACAACAGTGTCAAGTGACTATTCAACTTATAGATACTCCTCCCATATTGCATGATAATATACCTGTTCTCTAACCAAGGGTCCTACCAAAACCCAATAGTAGAACCATTGCCAACAATATATCTAATATAAGGAGCATCAAGGTTCCTAACATTTAAAATCCCTCTTCAAGACTAGGATGCATCGTTTGGACAAATGCAAGACCAGATATCATCGTTCCCTACATACCTTGCCCTTATCCATCTACTTCAAATGGAGTCATTTTTTACAACTTTCTAGTAGAGTTTTATTAGACCAATCAAATTCCGATCTTGTTTGATATGAGTATTAAGTCCCCATTCTTTATAAGGTTTACAAAAAGATTTCCAACTAGTAGGATACTTGATCCAATTAAAGAAGGACCACTCCAAAAAAATTGATTCAGAAGGGGTTCAATTTTTGCCATAACACTCTTTGGAATTGCAAAACGGGGTGTCTAGAAAATTTGGAAGCTAAATAAGAAAGATTTGATCAATTCCACACGACCCGCATACGATAATAGATGAGCTTTCCAACCTTCTATCCTCTTGATAATTTTATCACTGAGAGGTTGATGCGGGATAATGAGGGAAGATAATAAAATGTAAGGTTTAGAGAATTTTGGTTGAGGATTTGGGCTAGGATAGGGTAAATTTAAAAGTAAAATATATTATTTTTCTCGTAATTACGATGGGATACATGAAAAGGGTTAAAGGTTAAGGTTTATAGGTTACAGAAATATGAAAAATATTAATGAAATAAGGGTCAAAGAAAGTGGGGAATGATTAAGGGTCGAGGTTTGTAGGTTTTAAGAATTAAGAATCGAAAAAGAAATTTTAAGAATCAAGAATAAAAAAAGTAAAATAAAATCAAGAAAAAAAATAATAGAAAAGAAAAATAAAGCTTTAAAGAAAGAAAATGATCAAAAAATAGTTGAATTGAGAGGATTTTAAATTGATGATTAATTAATTAGTCTTAATTAAGTTTTAAAGGGATTACATAGTCTAATAAGTGGAAAAGACTAAAAAGGACAAAAAAAAAGACTAATAAAAATAAAATTATTCAACACTTCTCCTCAAATTGGTGTGTGGATATCAACAACACTCAACTTGGACAAGACACCTTCAAAGGCAGTTTTGCTGACACCTTTACTAAGTATATTAACTAGTTGTTGAGATGTAGAAACAAGGAAGTACAAATCTGCCTAGAAACAATATTTTCTCTAATGAAATGTTGATCCACTTCGATATGCTTCGTTCTGTCATGTTGAACCAGATTTGCTGTTATGTTAATAGTTGATTTATTATCACAATATAGCGAAAAACGGGTTGTCACGAGAAAACACAAATCAGCTAGTAAGGTCTTGAGTCACAACAACTCATACTCCAAGTGCCATACCTCTGTATTCTAACTCAACATTGGACTGAGAAACCACATCCTGTTTCTTACTGCGCCAAGTTACTAAGTTGCCATCAACTTTAGTACAATACCTATTGGAAATAATCTAGTTATTTTAGCTCTAGTTGTTAGACCTTGTGAAGTCTTGCGATAGGTCTATTGGACCTTGTGAAGATCTGCGACTACAATAGAACTATTGTGGACTTCTTGTGAAGAACTACTATGGATTGCTTGCAACAGTTTTATTGGATTTTGTGAAGATCTACGACAACAGTAAAACTGATGTGGACTGCTTGTGACAGGTCTGTGGGACCTTGTGAAAGGTTGCGACAGTAGTAGGACTGCTTGTGAGGGCTTGCAAAACTTTGCGACAAACTTGTTGATCAGCGACAATAGTAGAATTGTTGTGGACTACTTGTGACAAGTCTGTGGGTGGAAAGCTTTCCAACAAAGCTAAAATCCTTAGAATCTCATAAAAGAACCATGGATTGGGTGCGATATTATTAGAATGTAAAGTGGTTGGATTAGAAACAAAGTCCAAAGAGGGAAGAAGTCCAAGGCAAAAAAAAAAAAAAAGGAAACCCTAAAGGTATAAACATAAGGTAAAATTGCTCTTAAAGAATGAATGGAATTTCAATTAATTGAGGGCATTGGTTTTTTTGGTTTAAACATCTGAGAATCTTTGGCAAGTAGCACATCGGTGCTTATGAAGCTTCTTCTTGCAAGTCTAAACTAGTGGTGTTGTGAATCTTGAGGTGGTGTTGATAGTGGAGAAATCCCTCACAATCTCTATTGTAGATAAACCCAAATCCTTATCTAATATCATCATGGCGCTTAGACCTAAACTAAGTGGCAAGATGAAAGGAGAAACAATTCATCACTTCATGACTCCATTCAAAGTGAGGCCTTTAAGATCAAGAGTGAAGATATAAGGACCATCACTTTGACGTTCATGAATATTGTTATTTAGGGAACTAAGTTGCACAAGTCCCTAGTAAAATCAAGGCCAAAGACATTTGAAGACAGACTTGAAGGTGGAAAAGTAAATGAAAGAGTCGTGCAGGAGTAACATTGAAATGTACATCGATTTCGACATTCTGATGTGGTGGTGTACACATAACCATAGATTACTTGTATCTATGGTAAAAGCCTCTATGGTTATGTGTGCACCACCACATCAAAATTTACAATCGAAGTATGTTTTAATGTTCTTCAGCATTATCCTAAATCAAATTAGAAGATGTCCTTAGAAGTCAGGGCCATGGGTAACTTGTTGCAAGTGTAAAAGCTTGAAGGCCTCAACTCCAGAAAATTGAGGAAGAATAACTTGAGGATGAATAGGAGCCAGGATAACAGATCTCATCTTGATTGGATCCAGAATCACAACTTTAGTCCATTTGAATACTCTTCATATAGGGGTTGTGTATTCCTTTTGATCATTTGGATAGTGTAGTGGAACTTAGAGACCAAGTTTTGGTATAGTTCATATTGAAAATAAATTATATTAAAACAAAATCTTTAACATCTACTACCCTTGCAACCCCCAGCATTGTGCCAATAATAGATAGTTAGAAAATAATGATAATTATATTTTGTTTTGTTTTAATTAGGTGAGAGATTTCATTAAGCACAAAAAAAAAAAAAAAAAAAAAAAGAAACAAAGAACAAACCATGGAGGTGAAAAAGATCTACCAATCTAAGAAGCAATATGTTGGACTGCCAAAGTACAAAGATCAAACAAATTTACCATCCCAAATAACAACACAATCAAAGGGCTTCTACAACAATAACTATTCATAAAGAAAAACATGTAAACCAGTTTACATTATTTATTCACATCTATGAATAATATATGTAAAATACACATACCTAGACTTGTCCTTTGTATTGGAAATAATGTAGCTTCTTTAATATTTATTTTAATTCTATGTAAGGGCATTTATGTCTATTTACTTTTTAGGTTTTAATATATCTATCAAACTCTCATTAATGAGACTTGAGAATTACCTTCTACAATTCTTTTTGTTATCAGAGCCTCTAGAGGCTTTATCGTCCTCTCCCTTTGGGCCCCCTCTTCATTTTTTTTCTTCTCCTCTCTCCTCTTTTCTTCTCTAGGCGATATAAGCTGCTATTTGGTGTTCAATGGCAACTAGGATTACATTTTTAGGCCTTGCGACAGCAACTAAGGTTGAGTGGAGGACCAACCACAACAACTGTATTGTTTTTAGGCTGCGTAAACCCTGCAACAGAGACTACAGGAAACCTCTTTGAGTGGTATTCAACCTTGTGACAGCAACTATGTTGTTTTTGGGCTGTGCAAACCCTGTGGTAGAGTTTACAATAAAGCTCTATGAGTAGTGTTCAATCCTACGACAACAACCACATGTGTTGCACCCTGTGGCATCAACTACAGTGAGATTATGAGTTGTGTTCAACCTTGCGATAGCCATCACATAGTGAATTTTTTGAGATTCCTTGAGTTTTGCTACAGTGTGCAGCCCTCTCATTCTCTTGACTACAACGAGTTTGTTTGTTTCTGGCCTTCTGGTATAGATCTCCCTTCAAGCAAAATTTACTCATTTCTTGTTTGTTCTTGTAAGCATGACATCACACCAAGAAACTAAGGACATCAACTCTACTCTTAGGGAAAGCTCCTCTGCCCAGCCCAACGTATTACTAATGCCCTATTAGATGGTCGAAATTTTTAGTCATAGTCTCGACCTATTAAGCTTTATTTGGGCACCATCACTAAGCCACCCCTCACTGATCCCATAATTGAATAATGGGAGATCGATAACTACACCATTCTTGGATGGCTTTTCAATTCCATGGAGCAGCGCAAATACACACTGGATCTCCTTCAAGACACTGTATGCTTGGTTGTCATCCAGCCTTCTCCCCTATAGATCAGAATCATCATCTTCATGCTAAAACTGGTAATTTATTATATGATCCTTCTTATCAGAGACTTGTAGACCACCTGATTTATTTGACTAACATAATATCAGATTTGACATTTGCAATTTGTGTGATCATTCAGTTCATGCATGCCCCATGCACTTTTCATCTTGATGCAGTTTATCGTATTCTTCGATATTTGAAGTGTTGTCCTGGTCTTAGATTTTTCTACTCCTCCATTGTCCAACCACATTTGTCATGCTTTACTAATACGGATTATATTGGTTCTCTTATAGATAAGAGATTTACTTCTGGGTTTTATACCTTTTATGGTGATAACCTGATCTCATGGAAAAGTAAGAAACAAGGTGTGATTTTTCACTCTTCTACTGAAGCTAAGTATCGTGTTATGGCCATTGGCACTTGCGAGCTTATTTATATTAGATTTTTGCTGTTGGAGCTAGGTTTTCCAATCCCTGGCCCTTCTACTTTGTTTTGTGATAACAAGTTTGCCATTATACTTGATTCTAATTCAATCCTTCATGAGATAACCAAGTATATAGAGGTTGATATTCACTTTCTTAGGTAGAAAGTTTGCTCTGGTGCTTTACAGACAATCTTTGTATCTTCTTCAGAACAACTTATTGAGATGTTTACAAAGTCTGTTAGTCCTTCTGTAACTAACTCTCATCTTGTCAGTTGAGTTTAGTAGATATATTTACTCCAACTTGAGGGAGGAAAGTATTGGAAATAATGTAGTTTCTTTATAACTTATTTTAATTCTATGTAAGGGCATTTATGTGTATTCACACTATGTAATGGAATTTATGTCTATTTACTTTTTAGGTTTTATATATATTTATGAAACTCTCATTAATAAGACTTGAGAATTACCTTCTACAATTCTTTTTTTTGTGCGTATACTACATGTATAACGATGAACAAATGCAAGAATTTATGAAAATTTCAGTACAACATAATTTGATAGATAAAAAGACATTCATACTTATCGTCCATCCCCAATAATCTCATGGAGCGTTGGTTGAGTCAGCATTGGCGAATAATCTTCAACGACCAGGTTTGGCAAATATTCTCCAAACCGTTGGGTTTGGATCAACAATGAGCCATGCTGACTACTAGTTCTTTCTCATAAGGTTCCGTGAGTATATTGACTTGTAGAGCTACTTAAATCATTAAACTACCAATTGAAAGCGCCCTCGATCCGCGGGGTGCGCGGATCCGCTTTTGTGTAGACACCCCATTTTCGCATCCGCCTGATTAATCAACTAGTCAATCCGATCGCAATGATTCCCAATGATGGATGTGTATTCCATTGCTTTATTTTGTTACTAGATGTGTTTCAGAAATCCGGATGAGGTATCTCGAACTAACAAAACCTTAGAAACCATGCTACGCTAGGAAAATACGACTCCAGAAACATAGAAATCATTATCTTGCAAACCAAAAAGAAGTTTCACGATAAAAATCACTAAAATGACCAAATTACCAAAATACCCCTAACCTCAAAACAACCCTAGAGCCTACGTTACGCTTAGGAAAACCTATTAAAACACATAAAATAACAAATTGAAACCAAATAAATCATTTCGTCAATTTTAACAGAATTCGACAAAATTATGAAAATGCCCCTCATTAAATTCATGACCATTTTACACAAAAAATTTCATAAATGATACAAACCAATATTCCCATTGAATTCCTTACGAAAAATCGATTCTAAAACATCCTAGAACATTAAAAACCGACTTGAAACGCGAAAAGTCCTCTCCGGGGGCAAAACGGTAATTTCACAATTTTCATAATAAATTTTTTTTGAAATTAATAAATAAAACATTAAATAATTATAGTGAAACATTAATGAAATTAATTTAAAAATTTGAACCAAAGAAATCGATCAATCGGGTTTTCAAGTAAAATTGTTGAGGGTTCGTGAGATATTTCTTTAAGGACCCTTCCATTTGGGGGTCCAAAAAATTAAAGATATTTTAGAGGGGGGGTTCTCCAAAAATTTAAAGTAAATCAAGAAAGACTAAAGTCAAGGTATTAAAGTCAATCAAGCAAGACTGAAGTCAAAATTAAAGTCAATCAAGAAATACTGAAGTCAAGATATTAAACGTCAATCAATTGAGACTAAAGTCAAAATATTAAAAGTCAATCAAATAAGACCAAAAGTCAAAATCATAATAGAGTTCTAATTAAATAATAAACTCTATCTAATAAAGTTCTAACTAGAAAACAATTCCACCTAAAACAATTCTAATTAAAACACAATTCTACCTAAAACAAGTCTAACTAAAACACAACTCTAATTAAAAGAACTCTAATTAAATACTAATTCTATCCAAATCAAACCTTAAAAAATTCTATAAATAGAGGTGCTCACACCCTATTTTCGTATCAAATCATAAACCCTAAGAGAAGTAAGTCTAGAAGGCCCCCTAGCCTCCCATAAACCCTAGTTTTGGAGCCCCGACTCCTTACCTAACATGCCTCCTTCAATTTTAGCCTAGAAAACACCTAAAAGCCCTCCAAAAACACCCATAAATCCGCAACAAATTTGAAGAGTTCAGATCCAAAAGCAAAGAGATACCTTGATCTCGGAGATCCGAAATCAAATCCGGAGACAGAATGAAGCAAGGGAGTACGGTAAAAGGAGCTATTTTTGTCAGATCTGAGGGAACAAAATCCTTACTATCGGAAAGGTATGAAATTATTTATTTTTATTTTTATCTAGGTTTTTAGCAATGTGATATACTTGGGAAGTTAGTAGAGATCGACTTTGGCCGGGCGGGGTTGGTGCCTAACACCTTCCAACCCCGTAACATGATCTCCGAATTCAGATTTTCTGTGGTAGATTAGTTCTTTTTATCCATGTTAGAGTCAGTTTGGTTCCTAGACCACAATAACTAGGTGGCGACTCTCAAACCTCAAGGGTCAAAAGCGGATCCGCGCACCTCGCGGATCGAGGGCGCTTTCAGTGGCGACTCCACTGGGGACATTGAGGATCAGACTTGAAAAACCCCAAGTATGGGAGCATTGCTAAAACGACCTAATTTTGTTATTTTATTTTTAATTGTTTGTTTATTAGTTTATTTTTCTTGTTGGCTCGATTATTGCTCATCGGTTTGGACTTTGAATATTGGTTTTAATATGTTATTTTATATGGGTCAATAAAAGGGTTATTTGGAATGACTCTAGATAATGCAAGATTTCAATAAGTTAACTAAAGATGGGATGATAATCATTGAATCGGGATTTATTTATTTATTTATTTGTAGGTGTATCTCAATCTACCCTCTGGCAATATTTTTCTAAAAAAAAAAAAACAAAAAGAGGTTTTTTTTTTTGTTAATTGTGGGTCCATTAATAGTATAAATATATATATAAAAAGAAAACTCTTTATTTGTTGGGACGAGTGTTCTTTTGTCCATCAACAATAAATAAGAAAACAAAAAAACAAAAAAATTTGGTTTTTAAGTTTCTGTTAAGCAGCAGCCACTATTTTAATTTTTCGGGTGGTGTGTCCCCAGTAAAAATCTCCTTTCAATGATCAAACCTTTCATGTTTTTAATGTGGTGGGTGGTGTGCCGTCAGCACAAGAGTGCGTTTTCTACTCTCTATCTTCTTCTCAAATAAGAAGAGAATGAGACAACAAGAGCACGCAACAACGTCTCTCTCTCTCTAACGTTTTTAATGAACCAAACCCTCGTCTCTCTCTCTCGCTCGCTCACTCTATCTCTCTCTCTCTGGCTGCGACTTGTGATAGTGAGACATGGGGCTGCGACGATGCGTCCTGCGACACTAGTCGTAAAAAATTTCTAGATTTGTCCAAATCCATCTGATTCCGTTGGATGGTTTATAGCCCAAAAGTTCAACCTAGACTTTTGGTGCAATTTTCGCAGTAGCAGTTCTTCTTGTGTACTGTGGGACGAAGGAAGAGAGAGAGAGAGAGCTTCAGAATTGCAATCATGGAAGATTACGAGCTGAAATATGATCATCAATTCTGTTCTGGCACCACTTTGATGGCACCCACTCTTCATCTTTGAATCTTCTCTTTTTGACACTCTGTGTTTTATTTTGGAAACGTGTTGAAGAGAAAAAACAAGCTGCGACAGATGTTTTATTCCAATATTCACAATTTGTTATGACATGTATTGGGGAGGGTGTTCGGCCTTGTGATTTAAGGCTACACTTAATGAAGGAGATTTCAGGCATGCCAACTTCTTTGAAGAGAAAGTCATCAAAGAAAGAGGTTTCTCCTAGTGCCATGGGTGAGTCATCGAGCTTGGGTGGGACCAAAGTTGATAGAGCAGACAGCTCTCCATTGCTTTAGCTCATGAACCATCTGCGCAATAGCAGCCATCGCCACATTGGTTATCTAAACCAATTTCTGTAGGGCATTTGTTTGCCTTGGTTCTGTTGTCTTTCTTTTTGTGTGGCCTAACCATCGACTTTCTAATTGGTACACAAATGTATGTTTTGGTTACGTCACCGATGTGATTAGTGTGTGAAGACTACAGATGATGTGGGCTTATGGACATCCCTGGCCCCTTAGAACTCGACACAAATTTGCTTTAGAGTTGGGGGAACAAATTTTGTTGCACCATCCCGATAAATCAAACGTGCAAAGGATTTTGAGTCAAAAAATAAAAAAAAAGTGTGCTGCTGGCAGCAACATATTTTATAAAAAAAAAAAACAGATTTTTTTTGACACACCAATTTTTGCTAGCGTTTTTACTAGTGCCACGTGGATTGGGTTTGTGTTTTTGAAGAATAATTGAATGAAGGCATGAGTGATGTTGCTGCCAGCAATATTAAAATGCAAAAATGTGAAGTGTTGGCAGCATGTTGTGTGTTGGCAGCAATTAAAAAAAAGAGAAGCTGAGTTGTGCGTTGTGTGTCATGTTGTAGCAGCATGGCAGCAACATATAAAAATGTGGTTGTATTGTGGTTTGTTGCTGTAGCAAACAAAAAAAAAATAAAAAAAGGGGGGGGGGGGGGGGGGGGGGGGGGGGGGGGGGGGGTAAGACTATCTTCACCAAGTTAGTAAGGTTATCTTCCTTGCTAAGGGGTCATTGACGCCCCCACGTGGTAGCAATTTTTTTTTTTTATAAAAAAAAAAAGAGTTTTGTTGTGTGGTGGCAGCAAGAAGATGGTGGTCTACGTGTGTGTGTGATGGCGACAATTGAAGATAGTTAGATTGTGAGTATCCTGGCAACAACATAAAAATTTGTGACCTATATTCTTTTTAAAAATAGGCTAGTCTTACTAATTTAGTAAGGTCTCTTCCTTACTAAGGGTTATCAATCTCGCCACATGGCATCCAAAAAGGTGATCTAATGCCACGTGTTGGTGACGAACAAAATTCCATGAACTTTTAAAGGAAATTTTCAATTTTTTTAAAAAAAATTAAATTTCATCTTAAACTTTGATTTGAAATTTCATAATCACTCATTTTCAAAATCTTGGACTTAAATTTCTCATTTTTAAAATTGATTTTTTGGATCCAAATCTTTTCCAATCAAAATTGTAAAGGTCATGAAATTAGATTATCAATGAGGGAACCACGTGGCCTAATGACCCTTAGTAATTTTGAAATCTTAATGTGTTAGTCGAGATAACCCAAGTTCTCTTTGAAAAATTTGTTGAGTCCTAAATTCAAAAATGCAAAAAATTCCTAAAATTCCAAGAAAAAAAAAAGAATTTTTTGTGCATGTTTCAATATTGGATCTAATCGATTATTCTGTGCTATGTTCATTGATTGATTATCTGAAATACCATGATCTTAATGGATATATACATGCTTTGATTTCAAATTGGATATTTTGAATATTTCTATATTTTTTATCAATATTTATTCGATATCCACATGTTGATGGCTTGATTGGTTTGATCTGGCCCATGAGCCCACGTGTTTGAAAAAGTGCCGGGCACACCCCACCCTGCTTTGCACACACCACATGCACGTTTATTGTTTTACTCACTTACACGTCCCATATAGCCAACGTGGCACTAGTGCGTGGCCCGGTCTCTTTGGAGATGCGACGTCATTCATGAAAATCACAACTCCAGTCACGTACCTTAGGGTATATCAAACTGGGGGCATCAATACCGTCTGATCAGGTGATTCTGAGAAGTATATTGATACACCCAGACTAGAGCGACCTGAGCCTTTGACCTATTGTAAGCCACACAGTCACATGTCCCGATTGCCAACGTAGTACTAGTACGTGGTCGGTCCCTTCGTGGGACGCCAAACCATTTATGAAAGCTACAACTCTTGATTTGTACCCGTAGGTATAAAAGATAATCTAGGTATATCAATTGCACTTCTTGGTCAAAACCGGTGCCTAAGCAAGATCTTGCCCCGCTGTACCCTATTGTACGAGGGGGATAGACTACGTCTATTCTAGACGAGAGGTATTTAGGTGGGCCCTTGCTCAGCATTGTGCGCCACCTCTCAACTGGAGATCAAACTGGCTGTTTTTGACTTCAGAGAAGTGAATTGAGGTTTTAGATTATCCCCTATACGGTATATCAAACCAAGTCACCACGTATCGAAAGGTATATAGGTGTGCTTGGGCAACGGTGGCCAGATAAAAATACATTGCACGTAGTAAGCTTAGAGTCTAGAAACCTTCCCCGTAGGTCACGACTCGAACTTATTGTAGGTGTTCCCGGGTTGTTTATTGAATGGAGAATGTATGTGAGTGATGTGAATGGTGAGATCAGAGTGTATGATTGTCCTCAAGGATAAAAAATGTTGCTTTTGAAAATTAAAATGGGTGCACCGACCCAATAAAGAATCCATTTTTTGCAATAATTTATAATGACCCAGTCCATCTTGATCCAATAATCATGATGGGTCGGGCCATTTAGATCAAAATGAAAATCAAATTCTTTTCTAAATTCGGGTTTCAACCCATTTTCAAAGAAGAGAAATGGTTTACAAAAGGAAAGTATTTTCCAGAAGAAGTGTTCTCTAAAAAAATATATAATTTCCAGCAAAGGTATTTTCCATAAGAACAAGATTTTTCAAAGAAAAAATATTTTCTAGAAGAAAAGAGAATGAAGGAAAAATGATTTACAAAGAATATATTTTTGCATGAACCTTGAAAGTGTTCTTTTTTGCATGGATTGTAAAATTATCAAAATATATTTTTCTAAAAAGAAAATGATTGCAAAAAATAATCAGAATTGTGAAAATCGTTATTCAATAAAAACATTATTTTCAAGAGTGCAATAAAATTATTTTCCTTCTGAATAATCATTGAATGGATGAAATGTTTAATGGATTGATGCACAAAATTCAATAAAATCTCAGGGTTCATTTAAAATGTTATCAAGGGGGTGACACTGAAATTGGTTAAATTCACCTTCAAAGAGGTTATTAGGTTATCATTGTATCTAAGCTCAATCGTCCATAGTCTAGCTAGGGTTGTAAATCCGGTCAGTTAGAGTAAACATCAATATCAAGTCAACAGTCATAAATGACCTCAAAATTTCTTAACATCATCCAGTTGTTCTTTGAAGATCATAGTGCTTCAATCCTATCGATTGTAAGTAATATCTCAGTCCTCAGTCCTAATCAAACTCGTGTAGGTACTTGTCTTGAGTTTTCATGAGTCATTTGGGTTAGCTCGAGTCCTTTTTTCCAACAAGGTCCTGTCTTCCTTAGATTGAGTTTACTCTTTCCTATTGAGTCAAGTTAGTTCGTCGAGTCTATAGAGGTGTCTATTGCCCCTTCTGAATTTGATTGGATAAAGAAAATTTTTGAATACCTCGAGTGCATTAACGAATTAACTACTAATCTGACTTCAAGGATAGATTTTTCTCCTGAGCAAGAAGATAAGAATCGGGCTCAAGAAAGCAAAGGTCATTGACCTCGGAACAGAGATTTAAATAGAAACCATCCTATCCCTAGAGGAACATAAGGGGATAGTGAATTTTCTCAGAAATTTCAAAGACTTGTTCACTTGAGCCTATGAGGATATGTTAGGTACAAGCTTGGGTGTTGTCCGATACGGATTAGATATTGAAGTGATAAAATGATATCAAAGAAGATCTTACAAAATGTATCAGTGCTATTCTCAACATGGTAGAGCTCCTAGAATTGATTAAATTAATGAAATAGTTGAAGCGGTATTGATCTCTGATAATGGGTCGTACATCAAAGCTTAAGTTATCACTCTGTGTTCAAAGTTCGAGATTTGACATCACATTGTCTCTCTACCGTCCTCAGATTAATGGAAAGGTTGAAGCAGTTAGTAAAAGTCTCCAGACAGTTATCGTGAAAATGTGTCAATCACACATCGCACCGAGATTGGTCAGAGAAGTTACCATTCACACTAGGGGCACATCATACTTCAATACAGTCTTCCACTAGAGTTATTCCCTACTTTCTAGTGTATGATATGGAAGAAATCTTACCAGTTGAAATGTAAATCTTGTATCTCAAGGCCTTCAATGAAAGTCAATTGTCAGAAGCAGATTGGGTTCATCAATGGTATGAAGAATTAAGTTTGATCGAAGAAAAATGACTAAGAGCTTTGTATCACATGCAAGCTTATCAAAGAAGAGTTGCCTGTGCGTTTGACAAAAAGATCAAGGCCCGTCACTTACAAGTCAGGGATTTAGTACTCAAAGAGAATCGAGCACCTATTTTTGACCCCAGGGGAAAGTTCAAACCAAATTGGGGAGGTTTGTTCATCGTCAAAGAAATATTACCAGGAAAAGTTGTCAGACTTCAAGATCATGATGGAATCGAATTACCAGAACCAACCAACCTTAATTAAATCAAACGGTACTACATTTAAGGATGCCATTTTTGGCCAAATCAATCCTCATATTACCTAGTTACCCAGTTCAACATATCCTTTCTCAACCCCTTTGCAGCCTTTTCAAAAAGAAAAATTATGCCTTTTTCTTTCTCAGCCTGATCACCTAACCTAGGGGAGGGAAGATTCGAACTACGTTTTGGTCTGATCCCAAAATTCTGGGGTACGTAGGCAACCTGAGAAGTTACTTCAGGCTCGACCACATCAAAATAATAAAAAAAATCTATTTCCCCACACAATAAAAAAATTAAGAAAAAAATTCAAAAGAAAAAGAAATTCAAAATGGGGAAGAAAATTTAAAGAAAAAGAAATAATTTAAAAGGAAATGCCACACAAAGGACATTTGGGTTTTTGAGCCTCAAAATTCTTTTCTTTTTATACCCAGTCCTAAGCCTACCCAAGAAAGTCCTCCTAAGTACCGTGCAAAAAGTCAAGGAAGATAGCAAAGCATGATCAGGCAGCAACTCCAGAAGTTCAGAGAAAAAAAAGAAAAAAAGATAAAAAATGATGAAGCCTGCTAAGTTGAAAATCTGAAAAGGGCGACTTAGGCAAAAATTAAGGCAAGCTCGCAAGGTTGAAAATCTGAAAGGACAACTTTGGCAACAATTAGAGCAAAGAAAAAAAAAAAGCTCGCTAGATTGAAAATCTGAAAAGGCGATCTAGGCAAAAGTTAGAGCAAGCTTGATAGATTGAAAACCTGAAAAGGCGATCTAGGCAAAAGTTAGAGCAACAAAGAAAAATAGAAGAAAATCCCAAGCTAAGAGCGGTTCGAGCTAAAACATCAGAAGTCCGAATAACCAAGTTCAATACTTAGCTTAAATCAGGAATAGACTCAGAAGCCACAAGTATCTTGTCTACGATCGATCTGAAAATTCTTACTTCCCCCAAGTGAACCAAGGGAGATAAGGGTGAATTCTATGATGAAACTCGAAAGAAAATAATTTTGTACTCTTGAGCCTGATTCAAAATCTTCAATAGAATAAATCAAAATTAAAAGTTGGATCTTTATTGCGCTTGTGGTAATCAATTATTTCAAACCTTCATACAAGGGGCATTTTCTTTTTTTAATGTAACTTTTCCCCCTTATACTAGGGGCATTTTTTTTTATGATGTGTTCAATTATTTTCAAGGCCATGTTCATTGTCAAACTAGAGGCGTTTTGTTTTTGAGCAATGTTAATCCTAAAAGATAATAAGAACCCCAAACTTAAGGTTACCTTCTTGATAACAGTTTTTCAAAAAAAAAACTCTTGAGGTTCAAAAGAAATAAAAACTCAGGTTTTAAATTCATAAAACTTTTTGATAAATCCTTGAGGTTCAAACAAAAGTATTTTGGATCTCACATAGGAGATATGGCATTCTTTCGTTCTCCAGATTTTTTTCAGATCCAATCATTCTTGGAATCGATCATTTCTCTTCCAGATTCATTATCTTCCAGATTTATTCGTTTTCCGATTCGTTCTAATCAATTTTCTCCAAATTCGTTCATTCTTTCCCAAAATTCATTCGTTCCTCTGCCAATTTTGCTTAGTTGCCGCCAAGGGGTATCTTGGATTTTGCTCAGTTTCTGCCAGGGGTTATCTTGGATTTTGCTCAGTTTCCGCCAAGGGTTATCTTGGATTTTGCCTAGTTTCCGCCAAGGGTTATCTTGGTTTTTGCCCAGTTTTCGATAACCCCCTCTAAGGGTTATCTTGGATTTTGCCCAGTTGCCGCCAAGGGTTATCTTGGATTTTACTCAGTTTCTACCAAGGGTTAACTTGGATTTTGCTCAGTTGGCGTCAAGGGTTATCTTGGATTTTGCTCAGTTGCCACCAAGGGTTATCTTGGATTTTGCTCAGTTGCCATCAAGGATAATCTTGGATTTTGCTCAGATGCCACCAAGGGTTATCTTGGATTTTGCTCAGTTTCCGCCAAGGGTTATCTTGGATTTTGCTCAGTTACCGCCAAGGGTTATCTTGGATTTTGCTCAGATGCCGCCAAGGGTTATCTTGGATTTTGCTCAGTTGCCGCCAAGGGTTATCTTGGATTTTGCTTAGATGCCGCCAAGGGTTATCTTGGATTTTGTTTAGTTTCCGCCAAGGGTTATCTTGGATTTTGCTCAGTTTCCGCCAAGGGTTATCTTGGATTTTGCTCAGATGCCGTCAAGGTTATCTTGGATTTTGCTCGGTTTCCGCCAAGAGTTATCTTGGATTTTGCTCAGATGCCGCCAAGGGTTATGTTCGATTTTGCTCAGTTACCGTCGAGGGTTTTCTCGAAGTTATGCTCAGTTTTACTCAATTATGGTCAGTTTATACTCAAATTATGCTAAAATTATACTCAGATTTTACTCAGTTTCACACAGTGCGCACACTTGCACATTTGCACTTTTTAGTCAGGGAGAATTCTTTAAAATTCAAGGATCTGACACTGTCAGTGAGAGTTTGCGCTCAAGGACCTGACAGCCTTTTTAATTCGGGGAGAGCTTTATCCTCAAGGATCCGAACACCCTGACGAATTGATAAATCAGGCTGCAAAATGAACTGTCACTAGCTTTGGCATTCAGATATCGCACTATCTACCAAAATAGATTTGCTATTTAGTTTGCTTCAACCGCCAAAGAGGGGCATCTGTAGACACCCCATTGTTGCATCCGCCTGATTAATGAACTAGTCAATCTGATCGCAATGATTCCCAATGATGGATGTGTATTCCATTACTTTATTTTGTTACCAGATGTGTTTCAGAAATCCGGATGAGGTATCTCGAACTAACAAAACCTTAGAAACCATGCTACGCTAGGAAAATACGACTCCAGAAACATAGAAATCATTATCTTGCAAACCAAAAAGAAGTTTCACGATAAAAATCACTAAAATGACCAAATTACCAAAATACCCCTAACCTCAAAACAACCCTAGAGCCTACGTTACGCTTAGGAAAACCTATTAAAACACATAAAATAACAAATTGAAACCAAATAAATCATTTCGTCAATTTTAACAGAATTCGATAAAATTACGAAAATGCCCCTCATTAAGTTCATGACCATTTTACACAAAAAATTTCATAAATGACACAAACCAATATTCCCATTGAATTCCTTGCGAAAAATCGATTCTAAAACATCCTAAAATATTAAAAACCGACTTGAAACGCGAAAAGTCCTCTCCGGGGGTAAAACGGTAATTTCACAATTTTCATAAAAAAAATTTGAAATTAATAAATAAAATATTAAATAATTAAAGTGAAACATTAATGAAATTAATTTAAAATTTTGAACCAAAGAAATTGATCAATCGGGTTTTCAAGTAAAATTGTTGAGGGTTCGTGAGATATTTCTTTAAGGACCCCTCCATTTGGGGGTCTAAAGAATTAAAGATATTTTAGAGGGGGGATTCTCCAAAAATTTAAAGTAAATAAAGAAAGACTAAAGTCAAGGTATTAAAGTCAATCAAGCAAGACTGAAGTCAAAATTAAAGTCAATCAAGAAAGACTGAAGTCAAGATATTAAACGTCAATCAATTGAGACTAAAGTCAAATATTAAAAGTCAATCAAATAAGACCAAAATTCAAAATCATAATAGAGTTCTAATTAAATAATAAACTCTATCTAATAGAGTTCTAACTAAAAAATAATTCCACCTAAAACAAATCTAATTAAAACACAATTCTACCTAAAACAAGTCTAACTAAAACACAACTCTAATTAAAAGAACTCTAATTAAATACTAACTCTATCCAAATCAAACCTTAAAAAATTCTATAAATAGAGGTACTAACACCCTATTTTCGTATCAAATCATAAACCCTAAGAGAAGTAGGTCTAGAAGGCCCCCTAGCCTCCCATAAACCCTAGTTTTGGAGTCCCGACTCCTTACCTAACATCCCTCCTTCAATTTTAGCCTAGAAAACACCTAAAAATCCTTCAAAAATACCTTCAAATCCGTAACAAATTTGAAGAGTTCAGATCCAAAAGCAAGGAGATACCTTGATCTCGGAGATCTGAAATCAAATCCGGAGACAGAACAAAGCAAGGGAGTACGGTACAAGGAGCTATTTTTGTCAGATCTGAGGAAACAAAATCCTTACTATCGGAAAGGTATGAAATTTTTTATTTTTATTTTTATCTAGGTTTTTAGCAATGTGATATACTTGGGAAGTTAGTAGAGACCGACTTTGATCGGGCAGGGTTGGTGCCTAACACTTTCCAACCCCGTAACATGATCTCCGAATTCAAATTTTCTGTGGTAGATTAGTTCTTTTTATCCATGTTAGAGTCAATTTGGTTCCTAGACCACAATAACTAGGTGACGACTCCCAAACCTCAAGGGTCAAAAGCGGATCCGCGCACCCCGCGGATCGAGGGCGCTTTCATTTTGACCCTTGAGGTTTGGGAGTCGCCACCTAGTTGTTACGGTCTAGGAACCGATCAATGACTCTAAACGGATAAAAAACTAATCTATAATAGAAAAAACTGAATTCGGGATCATGTTACGGGGTTAGAAGGTATTAAGCACCAATCTCGCCCCACCAAAGCCGATCTCTACTAACTTCCCAATTAAATTACATTGCTAACAAAACCTAGATAATAAAAAAAAAAGAATTTATACATTTTTGATAGCAAAGACTTTGTTCCCTCAGATTCAACAAAAATTACTCCTTGTATCGTACTCCTTGCTTCGTTCTGTCTCCAGATTTGATTTCTGATCTTCGATGCAAGGTATCTCCTTTTTTTAAAATCTAGATTCTTCAAGTTTGTTATGGATCTTGGGGTGTTTTTGAAGGAGTTTTAGGTATTTTTTAGGCTAAAATCGAAGAAGGGATGTTAGGTAAGGAGTTGAGACTCCAAAAATAGGGTTTATGGGAGGCTAGGGGGGCTCTTAGACCTATTTCTCTTAGGGTTTATGATTTGATACGAAAATAGGGTGTGAGGACCTCTATTTATAGATTTTTTTAAGGGTTGATTTAGATAGAGTTATTGTTTAATTAGAATTCTTTTAGTTAGAGTTGTGTTTTAGTTAGAATTGTTTTAGGTGGAGTTGTGTTTTAGTTAGAATAGTTTTAGGTAGAATTATATTTTAGTTAGAACTCTATTAGATAGAGTTATTATTTAATTAGAACTTTATTAGGGTTTTGACTTATGGTCTTATTTGATTGACTTTTAATATTTTGACTTTAGTCTTATTTGGTTGACTTTAAATATCTTGACTTTAGTCTTGTTTAATTGATTTTAATTTTGACTTTAGTCTTACTTGATTGACTTTAATACCTTGACCTTAGTCTTGCTTGATTGACTTTAATTTTTTGGATAACCCTCCTCTATTATATCTTTAATTCTTTGGACCCCCCAAATAGAGGGGTCCTTCAAGAAATATCTCACGAACCCTCAACAATTTTTCATGAGAGCCCGATTGATCGATTTTTTTAGTTCAAAATTTTAAATTAATTTCATTAATATTTCACTTTAATTATTTAATATTTTATTTATTAATTTCAAAATTTTTAATTATGAAAATTGTGAAATTATCGTTTTACCCCTGGAGTGGACTTTTCACATTTTAAATCGATTTTTAATGTTCTTGGATGTTTTAGAATCGATTTTTCGTAAGGAATTCAATGGAAATATTAGTTTGTGTCATTTATGAAATTTTTTGTGTGAAATGGTCATGAACTTTATGAGGGGTATTTTCGTAATTTTGTCAAATTTTGTTAAAATTGGCGATGATTTATTTGGTTTCGATTTGTTGTTTTATGTGTTCGAAAGGATTTTCCTAAGTGTAACGTAGGCTCTACAGTTTTGTCAGTTCGAGATACCTTATCTGGATTTCAGAAACGTATCTGGTAACAAAATAAAGCAATGGATAAACATCCATCATTGAGAATCATTGCGATCGGATTGACGAGTTGATTAATCAGGCAGATGCAAAAATGGGGAGTCTACACCAATCTGTCAAGTATCCAGGCCTTGATATGTCGACGCTTACTTCAATATCTCCGGATAGCATGGCCACCACACGTGACATTGATGGGCATAGCATTGGTGATTGGTGATGCTTGTGTGCACAAAAGTGATACTCCAAGTACTCTCTTTGCTCCTTCTTCATTTAATTCAGCTAATGTTGGATCAACAAGTTCTAATTAGCAATTATTTTCATGGAGATGTCAAGCCTAGAAAATTTAACAAAATGTGACAGTAGTGAGGTGATCAATTTTTCATAGACAAAATTTCAAATAAAAAATAAAAAAAATACTATTAGTAGGATCTAGCAGCAAGATTTTGTCAACCCAAATCACATTTTTTTGAGAAAATCATTTTCCAACAAATCATGTAGACCCTTAGCAATATTTTCCATACCCATTCAAGAAGATAAATCCTCTCTTTGTCAAAGCTAAAGTCAAAATTTGGTCTCCCACAGAGAACATCAAGAGCAATGACCCAAAATCCAATCACATCGGCCTTTTTTGTTAGGTGCGCACACATAGCATACTCTAGTGCCAGATAGCCACCTCAATAATAACCAGAAGTCAGTCGTTAACTTGAAATATACAAGAAAAAAAAATTAAGTAAAGAACAAGTGAAGTGAGGGAGAAGGTTACCTTGTCCCAGCAACCCGAGTGCTTATGTGGGTCATCTTGTCATCGTATAGTTTGGCCAAACCAAAATCTAAAATTTTGGGGTTGAGACCGGCATCAAGAAGAATATTACTGGCCTTGACGTCTTTACATACAATTTGGAGCCTTGATTCCTTGTGAAGATAAGCTAGACCCCTCGCAAGCATATGTCATAGTGGGTTTCCCAATCAAGATGCAAACCACTCTTTCCCGTTCATGCATACCAAATGTCATAAAGTGTCCATTAAGAAACACATTTAAGTGAAAAGAGCTAACTCTGAATATTAGGAAAGTATATAGTTCCATTATAGAATCTTACCAAATAGTGCTTGATCGAGGCTATTGTTTTCCAAGTACTCATAAACCAGGAGTCACTTATCTCCCTCGAAACATCCATACAATTTCACAAGATTGCGGTGTTGCACAGTTGATATGGTAGAAATTTCTGCTACAAATTGATGCTTTCCCTGGTGAGATGATGCTGAGAGTTGCTTCACAACTACAATTCTCCCATCAGGAAGTTTTCCCTATAAAGAGTTTCACAGTTGCATGGAAAAATAAATGAATATTTTCTATTAAAAACTTTTTAATGCCTTTTCTGGCTTTTACTCCTTTCCCCCCATCTATTTGTTGTAATGTGTCTAGACAAAAGGAAAAGCTCAAAAAGTGTTTCAACCCATGCATAACTAACTCATGACGGGGTATTATTGTATAAAAAAAAACTGTAATATGTTCTTTAATGCTTTTTATTTAGTACTCCTTGATTGAATAAAAGTGACTTACCTTATAAACGGGCCCAAATCCTCGCTATCCTAGCTTATTTGTAGGGATGAAGTCTTCTGTGGCAGACCTCAACTCATTATATGTATAAGTGTTTGGTCTAAAAGCTATTCCAAGAAGCTATACAAATTCAACAATAAAGGTATGGTATAGATATGCCTATCTTTTTATCCGTGTGAATATCTATAAAATACATGATACCCTACTGTACCAACAAAAACTCCAATGCTTGGGATTTGTTCGTATTTCGATAACACACTCGGAGATACTTATATCGAGGATAAATCTCGATTGTTGGATTTTGTGTTCAAATGGCTGGGATCAAAGTATTATATGTCAAAATATTTCAACAGTCCCTGGAAATGGAAATATTTCGATGAAATATTTTGACTAGTGTAGAAATAAATTCAATTTTCATGGAAATTTTTTAAAAGTGATAAAAATATTGAAAAGTTTTTCATTGTAACTGTAGAAATGATAAAACTGACATGAAAACACACTCATAAGCAAGGTATTAAATTTTGATTTCGATGTCTATTTTGACCATTATTTAGCAACAATTGTGGTACTTCATCTTCATCAATGCCTCGACGTTTTCTTCTTTGAATTAAAGAAAAGACCACAAACAAAGAAATAAAGCTTACAACTCCAACAACAACAACAATCCCCATGATCAGACTGGTCTTTTTCTTCTTTTTCGTAGTATTTGGTGGAATAATACTAACAGTGGGTACAAAATCTGAAGAACTTAATAGTTAATAACATCAAAGACGAGGAAATATAGAAGTTAAAAAATTTGAATTTCTTCACATCTTTTCTAACATATTATTACTGGAGTAGCACCGATGGCTGAAATTGAAGGTCCATATATACCTTGACCAGGTATACAACAAGTCCCTTTTCCAGTCCAAAATAAATGAATTTCAAGGAAGTTCTCAGTTACTTGAGCCTTGAATTCCCTTTGAACAACTCTAAAAGACTTGCCTGCTTCCTTACGTATGTCAAAGTCTTTTTCCCCCAATTTTCCCTAAAACATTAATAAGTAGAAAACCTCAAAATCAATTGAGATCCTTGGATACAGAGTTTGGGTACTACTACTATGGCTGTCAATGGATGGGATCAGGACCGAAATCCAATTTGTTCCCATCTGATATCTTATTGGATCGGATCTGGATCAACCATGTCTTGATCCGATAAGGACCCAATCTGATAATATGTTAGGAAGTGTATAAATTATATTATATATTTGTTGACATATGAAGTTTAGGTAGATTTTGTATATTAAAGCAGGTTTGACCAGATCTGGATCTGGATTTTAATATTGAGATCTGATAAGGGTCCGGGTCCAGTCCAATACTTATCAGATCAGTCTCAGATTGATCGGATCCTTATTGGATTGAAACTAAATCAACCCCAATTTGATGCAGACCCGATCCATCGGGTACATATGTCAACAAAAAAAAGAAGAAAAAAGAACTAACCTAGACATAAATATCAAAAACACGCCTTCCAAGACTCCACCAAGGATGTTTTTCATGTAAAAACATTAGAGCATCCCTAGGATGTTTTTCATGCTCCTCAAGAGTATGACTATAAGTGAGGATATCACCAAAAATAGACTATTATGAACTTTTCAATGAATATAAATAGAACTTGAAACCCAAAAGGCATGACAAGTCATTTAGACAAACCTTCACGACTCTCAGAAGCTTTCTTCCACTCCCAACTAATTTTATTCGAAATATGATAGTATTCACTTCTAATATCAATCATGGATGACACACAAACTTCAAATAATATAACAATAATTTCATCAGGTCTTGGGAAGGGAAAATGGCAATCTAATGATAGAACGATACATATGTCATGGTCAATCCTTTATGGGAGTCAACAATGCTAGATTGGTGCAAGGATGCTTATTTCTCTGATGTATCCCTTCTTTAATAAATCATTGACTTGGAATATGATGGTATTTACTTCTAAGATCAACCAGGGATGACACACAAGCTCCAAATAATATAACAATAATTTCATCAAGTCTTGGGAAGGGAAAATGGTAATCCGATGATAGAACGATACATATGTCATGGTCAATCCTTTATGGGAGTCAACAATGCTAGATCGGCGCAAGGATGCTTATTTATCTGATGTATCCCTTCTTTAATAAATCATTGACTTGGCGAAGATGTTGTTCATGTTCTTTTGGATTCGTGCGCTAGTGCACCTTGTTTGGAAGACTAAAACTTGGAATCAAGTCAATTTGGTGTTACATGTCCCTTAAAAGGGGAAAACCATCAGGTAATTCTTTTGGCATGATTTCCTTCAATTCCTCTTAGGAGGTTTCAATATGTTAGATACCCTACAGGCGTTACATCAACTTTAGCTAATAGCACAAACATAGCTTCATTTTCCTTACTTTCTTCAACAAGTTGTGTTGTTGTCAAAAAAGTATTTCCCTCCTCATTGATAGATTTAGGAGAATTCTCTTCTTTACCAGGCAATAACACAATTTTGAAGTTGTTAAATTGAAAGGTGTACCTATTTTTCCTACCATCATGAGTGACAATTTTGTCAAATTGCCATGGTCTCCTTGGAAGTAAATGACATACATCCATAGGAACCACATTACACCACATATTAGGTTTGTAGTTTTTTTCCCATGGAAATAGAAAATTAATCATTCTTGACTTACCTTCACATCAATACCTTTTTTGAGCCAAGAAATGCAAGAAGGTTTTGAATGTGGTTAGGTCTTCAATTTGAGTTCCTCCACCATTGCTTCTGAAGGGATGTTCTCATAGCTTCCACCGTCAATCACAATAGTACATAAATTACCTTGCACTTTTCTTTGAGTTTTGCAGATACTTGAGCAAAGCTAACTTAAGTCATACTGAAATTTTGAAGTAGTCACGTAAACTACCAAACTTTCACCACTTCAGGCTCAATTTCTTATTTTTCCATGAAGTCAACCTAAAAGACAGGTTTTAAGGATTCAGTAATCACATCATCCTTTTCTTCATCCTCCACATAATTGACGCAAACACCTACTTGACACTTAGGACTTGCACTATGCCCTACTTGCCCACATGAGAAACAAGTAAAAGGCTTCCCTAGACTACTTATATTAGAAGCATGTATAGAATCACGTGTGGGTGTAGGCATTTTGGTAGGTACCTAGTGGTATTGATATAACCACCACCCTTAAAAATAGTGCCCCTACCTCTAGAAGATTCACAATGTTGATATACACTATTAATATCTATCATTTTTTTTTATGACTTCTTCAAACAATTTGAGCTTCAATTTTTAAGGCCAATTGGTATGCATCATTGAGTTTCCATGCATTGTATCTCAATTTCATCACCAATCGATAATCACAAATCATTGACATACCAAGCCAACAATTGTTCTTCAGTTTCTCGAATGTCATTTCGAACTATGAGTCAATCAAATTCTTTTGTACACTTAGTGGCACTCTTTGAATCTTGATTAAGATTGTTGGATTGAAAAAAAAAGATTTGACCATAATTAATGGGAAGGAACTTTTCTTTAAGTCATGATTTCATTATTCCCAAGGTGAAATTTTAGGATTATCTTTTCGAATGTGGAGTTCTTAAACCTTATCCAACCATGTCAATGCATAACTGTGAAGTCAATTAGTAACTATCTTGACATGGTGATCAGACGAAATCACTTTTAAATAATAAAAACTTCTCACGGAAATAAGCAATCAAGAAATTACTCAAGGTTCAAATGCCCATGGAACTCTAGCACTTCTACACTTAAAGAATCATCGATTTGATCACCTTGCACATTGCGATTAGCAAAGGGATTAACATCGATTCCTTCATCCAAGGATACCAATTCACTCACATGATCTCCAGGAGCTTCTTATCGTTCCAAATGCACAATGAGCTCTTCAACTTGTCTATGTAGTTCATGGATTTCATTGTATCTAACATCACCATCGACATGTATCTGATTGCCTTGTATTGCCGTCATTGCGAAAGGAAAGAAAATATTAAATCCTCAAGGAGTGTGAGAGCAAGATTTGATACCAAATGATCTAATTGGAGATCGGATAATTAAAACAAAAGACAAATTTTATAAGAATGTAAAACTATATCTAAAATGATGCTTATAAGGACTCAAAGTCCACTCAAAAACTCAATTCAATATCTCTCCATGCTGGACACCCCCTCTCCTTCGAGCCTTTACAGACTTTGTTTCACACCTACCAACCACCCTCTATCAATGTAAACTCTTCACCATCTCACCTAGCCTTCACCTTCTCACCTACCTTAATAACTCCTCATTCTTTTCAAGTAAGGGCATTTTACCAAGGTAACTTCCTAAGAAATGAAAGCATTTATGACTCACTAAATTAACTCTCAAGATTTGAGAAAATAAATAAAATACAAATTCTTAAACCCATAAAACTAAAATTACCCTACTAGATGGCACAACTACATCAATATTGGCATCTAGGTTGGATTTTGTGAGGAGTATAGCTAAAAAAAGAAACATGTGTCCAAGAAAAATTAAAAGTATTAGTATTTCTCTCAAGGATATTTTGAAGATCTTTTTCTTCTTGTTAGACATACAACAATCTTCTTGTTAGGCATCATAGTTCCTAATTAAATTGTTCCATTTAAAAATCAAAGGAAAAGAAAAAAAATTATTGCTTACAACGTGGAGAATCCCAATTGCATGGAAAATTTCGTTGAAGACAATTCAAACCTAAAGACAAAACACTGGATGGAAAATAAATGTATCTAGATTAAAAGAAACTACCAAAGCATAATGCAATTGTGTATGTAGCATCTAGATCATTTTATCAACATATGTATTTGGATGAAAAGTCCAATAATTGGTATTACAGCTCTAGATCAAACAAAAGAAGCTCTAAGGTTTAAAGTGTTTTTCAAACGATTTTATGGAGCATCAGAGAAATCAGTGCAATTCTTCATCGGTCGTCCACCTTAACACTAACAAACTGACAAGTCGAAGTCACTGGATCATTGTCGGTTGTATTGGCCAGAAAGCCCAATCGACGGCGTTGCCAATTCATCTCCCCAATAAACTTTGTTTTTATTATTTGAACCTTAACATAAGAGGTAATTGTTTTTTCTACTTGTTCAATTTGACCAATTTTAATCCGATTTGATAGTTGCCTGGCTTAGTCGACCATTAACTGAGTCATTTACAAGGTTTGACCAATCTTTTTGATTGGTTGACCAAATTATGTATTGAGTTCAGTTTGGGAATATCTTAGATGATTACTTTTTCTAGAAAGTCAGTTTGAAAAAATGGATTCGTTGTTTAAGTTTTGTTTGGCATTTTCAATTTATCTAATTAAGTTTAAATTTCTATTCAGTCGAGGACTCAATTATCTAACGATATGTTTTGATTTATGCTTGGCTTGTCCATGCATTCAGAATTGGTTTTTAGATTATTAGTTATGTAGCATGAAGAATCTTTTTTTTTTTTTAGTTTTAACAAGCTTAATATACTTGACCAATTTAGGTCAACATCAACTAACTATTAGTTCCACATTTTTTCAATCCTGAGACTTAAGTTGTGTGCCGAACTTTTACAATTGAAGACTCCAATAAGTCACTCAACCTCAAGCACATCAACAAAACGCTCATAATGTATGTGTATAAAATCCAAAAGGTAATGAGACCACCTATACCATTCCACAACACCTAGATAATTGTTAGGTCGACTCATATTGGTAAAGAAATCTTATTCCTCGATCCGTTTTTTATCAAAACTTTCGAGAATTGAAAATGGCTTGTCGGGAGTCAAAATGGCCAAAAGGGTATTTTGATAATTTACCACCCTTGGGACATCTCCCTTCCTTGATGAGGTTTGAAAATCTTATATTGGCAAGATCTTGAAAATCCTTGAACTGTTTAATCATTGGACCTCCCGGGAGCTCAAAATGACCTAAAAGTGCATTTTGGTAATTTACTCGGTACCCCCGGGTAAAATGACCAGTGCCCCTAGCAGCAAGCTTCATGTTTCACCAGGGTCACCAAGGTGTTTACTAAGGCTGATTTCCTTGCATATCCCACATCCCTTGCATCATTGGGAACCTCAGGACTAGTAGTATGTTGATGGGATGACCCTCATCTCATGTTTCCACTACCTGCCCAAGATGGCATTGTATGGGGAACTTACTTCGATGATCATGAACCTGGTCATCAAGGTCATTGGCCCGACTTATATGGGCAAAACTATCTCTCCCCATGGTTGGTTTATTCTTCCATCAAACCCAATTAAAAGGCTCCTTCTAGGGAGAGAATGTTTCTGCTAAAACTGATTTTTAGAAAGGTTAAAACGTACAAAATGTTGACAAAATAGCCGTTGTCAATTAACACCTTTTTGGGAGTGAAGGTGCCCACCTAAAGGGTTACCACCAATGCATCATAATGGGGCCTCACTACTCTTTTCAGATCCTTGTCCATGAAAGCCACGGTCTACTCTTCGTAGGGTTTTGTCTACTTTATAGGCTTGTTTCTTGTCGTGTAAATGTGAGCAAGGTACTTTGCTCATCTCCTCTTGTTTCTTTCGTTAGTCCTGCTCAGGCTTAACCTCTACTCTCCTACTTAAAGACAACATGTATAATTGCTGCCCCTCCATCCTGTCCTTCAACAAGTGGCTGATCAAGCTTTTGATTTCTGTATCGGGGATGATTCTCCTTTTGTCTTCTAGGCAGGTCTCTTAGTCTACCCTACTCTGCCAACTTATATAAAAACCTTCTCAAGGCTGGGACCTATTAGTAATGTGTGTGCCCATACCTTGTGCTACTCACAGTATTGCTCATCTTAACTTATCTAATCTCGAGGAAGTTGCGCTAGCTACTCAAAGTAAGGCTCATTTACGATGAGTGGTAAAATCTCACTAAGGAGCATAGAGATTTATGTCCTCTCTCTCTTCCACTCCCTGTCCTGCTCAAGCTGTCTTTTCTTGCTCTGTTGATGCTATTTGCTGGGTTTCACCACAACATGTATTACTTTGCTCTTCTCGATCGAATTCCGGGGATTATCTTCTAGTCTAATATATTTTTTTATTCTTTCTAACAGTTCGCTCAATATCTCTGATTTTTTCTTCACAAGAGACCTATATAACCCTGAGCCAGATGGCAAAGAGTTTCTGAACGCCACTGTCACCATTCTCTCATCGTAGTTCTCCAGGGACATCCCTTCTTCCCTGAATCTTCTTGTAAACTCTCTGAGACTTTCCTCAGACTGCATCCTCATGCTTAGTAGAGCATCTACGTCTTCTCCACTCTTTTTTTTGCTAATGTAACGTGTTACAAAGGTAGTACAAAGCTCCTCGAAAGAAGCTACTGATCTACATGGCAACTTGTGAAACCAAGTTAATACGTTCCCTTACATATTATAAGGGAATAGTCTGCACATCAAACCTTCATTACCTTCCTTCAGAGCAAGCATCTGTAGAAGTGGAATAGATGCTCTACTGGGACTTTTGTTCCTAAATAAAGGGTGGAACGCGATGGCATAAACTTTTTCGAAATCTCTTCCACAAAAATTTTCACTATAAAGGGAGATCACTAAATTCTCCTAACAGCTTTCGTTGCCACTATGCCAATACCTGCACTCTTCATCATTTCTTTTTCTTTTCGGATCATCTTTCTAATCTCCTCTCGAGTTAGACCCATTGCAAGCTTTGCCCAAATAGTTGAAATAGCAACTTCTGTCTCTTCCTCTCCCATTGGGATCAATAGTTGAGAACTTCCTTCAACATTGGAAGCGTGAACATCCCTAGTAGGAAGCTGAGGATCCCTCAATGGGAGATCTTGTCTTGCTGGCTGCTGGTTCTCAAGACGCTAACTCAGGTTTTGATTCTGTTCACTTAAGTCATCCATCTTCTTTTGCATATCTTCTTGCTGCTTTCTCATGGTTTATAACATTGTAAAGAGTTCAGCATCAGCAGCTGGTGCCATAGGTGGGAATGCATTGACTTCGATGATTCTTATGGATCTCACAATTGTTTCAACTGAAATCAATGAGTTATTGGTTTCCCACATACATCGTCAATTTTATGCAGTCAGAATCCAATAAACGATATTGATGGACTTTGCCTCATGAGTTCGAAGTCAGTCATGTCACCTCCTTCCTCGTGTCGGCGTGGTGCCTGCCAAAATCACTTCGATGTTCAAGTTCAAGAAGTAGAAGAATAATCTAGTCAACTGGTTAGACCTTCAATCCACCAAAAGATCCTCTCATTAGTGCAAATAGTGTTATTTATAGATCCTTCCTGCGAATCAGGGTTTCCCCTTCTCACAGGGGTGATCCTAAGGAATCCCTTGATTCCTTGGACCTATAAACAGAATGAAGATCTTTTAGATTGGATATACTATACTGGGAAAATATCCTCCAAGATCTCTAGGCTTGACATGCTCATATCAAGATTATGGATAATTTTTGACTAGGTCTGCCTTGCTTAGTAGATCAGGTCTTATTCAGTGTTGTGCTGCCCTTCTAGGTAGACCAGGTACTCTTTGCTTTGGCATGCCCTACTGCCGGGTAACGCCCATATGTTGATTTGTGCATAGTACTAATTAATCGACTCGGACAAGTATACGGTCTAGATAATTGAGCGTTATTTCCCTTTACATAGTATATTGTTATTTATATTGAAAATACAAGCAAGGTTCGGTAGTGCTCTCTAGTGACATTTATTTGTCACTTTATCCATCTATCAATCATATCTCACGTGATCATGGAAATGTGAGATATACATCTATATATCTATTTATTATGTCTTACGTGGCATGGCCGCTGCATAAGACTGGAGGCACTGTCTCATCAATCAATCGAGAATAGATGTTCTCTTTATCAATCCATCAATCATCGATCAAACTCTATCGTCTTAAGTATCTATCAAAGTACTTTCACTTTTAAAGTCATTCAAGATCTATAGAGTATCAACCAATTCCATTTGATGGTTTTGGTTGAGTAGAAAGATTCGGAAAAACACGATAAAGTCATAAGATGTAAAAACTGAAAAAATTATGAAAATTTGGCTAAGGTATTGTTTGTTAAATTGAAAAAAAATAAGTACTGAAACTTATAAGCGCTAAATTTAAGTGCTGAAAAAATTGTTTGTTTAGATGTCAAAATAGTACTGAATTCATTAAAATTAAGCGCTGAATTTGTAGGATCATGTTTGTTACATATTGCTGAAAACTGATAAATTATCTATTTTACCCTTACAATCATAGTATACATTGTTTGCATGCTTCAAATACCTATTTCTTATCAAACACAATAAAATATATTATTTCTTATAAAATTAAAATGCAATTCATTTTTAAATAAAAAATAATAATACTAAAAATTTTAATTTCTAATAATTTGTATTTCTAAAATCTCAAAAATTTGAAATTAAAAATAAGAATGTCGTACAAGTTACCAAAATTTAAAATCAACACATCCATTAAAATTTTGAGATCAACATTGTCATATAATCTATTAAAATTGAAATAAAATATTTTCATACTCAACAAAATAATATCATTTCATATATTTGTACTACTAAGATGATTTAGAATCTAATCTTGTAAGATAATCATAAATGTTTGTTCAGATCGTCCAAATAACTTTTTCATGCCAAGATGAGTATATCCACCAATAGCTACTTTAAGAAGAATATCTTCATCATCGTATTAATGAAAAAGTTTATCGGTTATCAAAATTTTACGAAAAAAATTGTGTATTGTCATACATGCAATCACTATATTTCTTTGAGTAGGAAAAGAGTATGGTGCCATCATTTTCAAAATTGGGAACCGCGCCTTTAAAACTTCAAAAGCCCTCTCAATTACATTTTTCAGTCTGGCATGTGCATTATTGAATATTTCCTCACTGCATCTAGGATGTCTATGATGAAAATCAGATAACCAATAACACATATTGCAATATGGTGCCATAAAACCTTATGTGTGCGTGTAAGCAGCATCAACCAAATAATACTGCTCTATATCAAAATAAATACATCATTAAATTAGAAATATATTTAGATACTATATTTATTACTAATAAAACTATATGAAATACTAATAATACCAGATGGAGATATTGAAAATCTATTTGCAAGATCACGAATAGTCTCCATTAAGACCCTTGAATCATGTGTCACTCTTTCTGAAATAGCTTCAATCTTACGGGTGTCTGCTAAATAGCGGATATGGGTCCGATTATGTATCTCGGGAATTTTAAAAGAATAGGGAGTCGCCACCTAATTTAGGTATAGGAATCAAAATTAACTCCAAATGGATATGCGTCGATCCATGGATTAGAGAGATGGGTAAGGGGTCAAGTTACGAGTTTCGGAAGGTATTAGGCACTGAACCCGTCTGATTAAGATGATCAGTCTCTACTACGATCCAAAAATATCATATGATCAATATTCAAACACTAAAAGTCAAATTAGGGTCCAATCATCATCAAATTATATCGGATTTACTAAACGAATCTTATGGATAAAATAACTACATGGATTCTCGAATTTTGCATGATGGAACCCCACGATTTAATAAGGCATATGTGACACTAAAAATTAATGGATCATTTCAGTCACATTTTGAAAAGTATGAATTCGATCTTTAATGCTATGTGCACCAAAATCAGTGAGTCAACTCATCAATTTTAATCAAAGCAATTTGATTTTTTAAATTGTCACGTGTATTAAAATCAGTGAATTAACCCACATATTTTTTAATCAAAGAAATTTGATTTTTTTTAATTACCACATGCATCAAAATCACTGAATTAACCCACAAATTATTAATCAAGAAATTTGATTTTTTGAATCGCCACATGAACTAAAATCAGTGAGTTAACCTACAAATTATTAGTCAAAGAATTGATTTTTTCGAATTGCCACGTGAACCAAAATTAGTGAGTTGATTCACGTATCCATTTCATAAAAAATTTCAATTTTAAACTTTCAATATACACAAAATTAGTGAGTTGACTCACGTGCCCATTTCATAGAAAATTTCTATTTTAAACCTCAAATGTAAACAAAATCATTGAGTTGACTCACGTGCCCATTTCATAGAAAATTTCTATTTTAAACCTCCAATGTACACCAAATCAGTGAGTTGACTCACGTGCCTATTTCATAAAAAATTTATATTTGAAACTTCCAATGTACAAAAAATCAGTGAGTTTACTCACAATTTTGATCAAGGAAATCTTGATTTTTTAAAATCGTCATGTGCGCCCAAAATCATTGATTTAACTCACATATCCATTTTATAGAAAAAAATTGATTCAAATTTCTAATGTACCTAAAATCAATGAGTTGACTTTAATAATTTTGATCAAGAAAATTTTGATTTTCCAAAACCGTCACTTGCGCCAAACTCATTGAATTAACTCACTTATCCCTTTTATGAAAAGAAAAATCGATTCAAATTTCTAATGTACCCAAAATCGATGAATCGACTCAATAATTTTGATTAAGAAAATTTTAATTTTTCAAAATCATCACGTGCACCAAAATCTTTGAATTAATTCACATATCCATTTTATAGAAAAAAATCGATTCAAATTTCTAATGTATCTAAAATCAGTGAGTCGACTTCAATAATTATGATTAAGGAAATTTTGATTTTTCAAAACTGCCACGTGCACCAAAATCATTGAATTAACTCACCTATCCATTTTATAAAAAGAAAAATCGATTTAAATTTCTAATGTACCCAAAATCAGTGAATTGACTCAATAATTTTGATTAAGAAAATTTTGATTTTTCAAAACCGTCACGTACGCCAAAATCATTGATTTAACTCACATATCCATTTTATAGAAAAAATTGATTTAAATTTCTAATGTACCCAAAATCAGAGAGTCGACTTAATAATTTTGATTTTAAAAAATTTTGATTTTTCAAAATCGTCACGTTCGCCAAAATGATTAAGTTAACTCATATATCCATTTTATAGAAAAAATCAATTCAAATTTTCAATGTCCCCAAAATCAGTGAGTCGACTTAATAATTTTGATCAAGAAAATCTTGATTTTTCAAAATCGTCACATGTACCAAATTTAATGAATTAGCCTATACATTTCGTAAAATCAACGAATTGATCCATTAATATTAGAAAATGAGAAAATCGATCCGATAATATTAATAATCAATTGGTTGATCCATCAATATTTCAGAAACTTTAAAAATTGTCATTAGTGACGCGTATACTTAAAAAATTAACGAATCTATTCGGGTACATAAAAAATTATGAAATCAAGAAAAAAAAAAAGTAAATAAAAAAAATTACCTTTGTCGAATGATTTCGGACACTTAGATTCCTTCAACAAATACGTGAAACAGTTTATGAGTAGTGCCGTGATCTTGCGAGTTTGATGTGTGAATTTTTCTTCAAAATAATTTTTTTTTATTGTTTCTATGGTTGAAAGAACGATGTAGTGAAGAGGAAGAAAAATAGAGAGAGTGAAAGAAAGAAGATGATTGGGAGTATCCTCTATTCTTGATTTTTTTTTTATTTGAAGAGGACGAAAAAATGTTAATGGAAGAAGATGATTGTTGAAGGTTTTTTTTTTTTTTTTTTTTAAATGGAGAAGAAAAAGAAGTGGGATTACCATCCAATGTGGAAGAGAAGAGTTGAAGACGTTAATGGAGAAGAATGTGTGATTTTTTTTTTCAAGAAGGAAGAAGAAGGTTGTAGGTTTAATGGTAAAAAAATGTTGCTATTTTTTTTTTAAGAGTAGTCCCAAAAAACATTTTTTTAAAGGTTCCTTTGACCCTCTTTTATGGTGCTTCTACCATCAAACATGAGAGAGGGAGAAATGTGAGTGATGGTGGAGAACATGGGTAGTTATGAGAAGTTAGAGAAAGGGAGATAGAAAACATGGAAAAGAGAGAGTTGGAGAAAAAAATGTGTGTCCAAGTATTTTTTTTCTCACTTTTTTTTATTTTTTTTTATTTTTTATTTTTGAAGAATGGGGAGTGGTGATCCCACGCTACTCGCCTTAATGATCTCTCATAGATCATTAAATTGATTGGTCGGTTAAAACTCAATTTTAATTCATTCCGATTTGAATTTTAATTTGATCGAATAGATTTTATTTTTGGTTGATTGATTTAATTTTGAATTCAATTAATTGATTTTAATTTTCAATTTAGTTGATCGATTTTAATTAGTCAATTGGATTTTAATTTTAATGTTAATCGATGGATTGGATATTGATTTAAAAATTTGATGGATTTTAATTTTCACTTTGCTTAATCAATTGAATTTTAATTTGACTTTTGTTTGATTATGATTTGATTTTGAATTCCAATTTGATTTTAAAATCTGATTTGGTTGATTCAATTTTAATTTGATTTTGATTGGTTGATCGATTTGATTGATTCGAATGATTTTTAACTTGAATTTCAATTGAATTTTGATTGGTTTTTGTCGATGTTTAAATTTTGATGTTGATTTTGTATTTCAACTTGATTTTAAAATTTGATTTGGTTGATTCAATTTTAATTTGATTTCGATTTTATTTTGATTGGTTGATCAATTCGATCTAATTTTACTTTTTAATTGGTTGAATGATTTTAAACTTGATTCTAAACTTGATTTTGATTTTGTATTTTAATTGGTTTCTTGACTTTTAATTTAAATTTAATTTTTATTTTCTATTTAATTGAAATTTAATTTGATTTTCGATTTTAAATTTTTGTTAAATTTTGAATTTTAATTTGATCTTGGTTTAGTTTAATTTTCAATTTAAATTTTATTTTGACTTTTGGTTTAAATTTGATTTGAATTTTAAATTGATTTTTTGGTTGAATTTTAGTTAGATTTTCGATTTGAATTTTATTTTTCTAGAGATCAGGGTCTCTATGTTAAAATTGGATATTGAGGGGCATTTTGGTCATTTTGGTGATTTTTTACAGATTTTTCTCGACTTTCTCTGTTTTCATCGATTTAGATCCCGCTAGACTTCAAATCACATTCTGAGTGCAATGGAGGTACTTTTGAGTATTTTCAAGGGTCCAAAATTTATGAGGGTATTTCGTCATTTTGGTGATTTTTATAGTTTTTTACAAATTTTAGCGTGAGGTTTCTTTCAGTTCCTGCGTGATTATTTCTAAGTCTTAAAGTCATAATTCTTTAGCGTAGCAAGGTCTCTAACTTATCGAATTATGTAGCAAATCTATGCGTACGTGCTTGCTAAGTCGGGCATAAGATGTAGCGATCCTAAGCGTGCGTAAACTTCTATGTTGAGTCGTGACGAGTAGGGGGATAAAAAGAAACTAGAAACAGAAGGAATCAAACAGTACTCATAAGCCTTCGAGTTATTTTATGTTCATCATTGGGAATCCACAACAACCAGGTAACGAATTGTCTAATTAGGCAGAGGAAAAAATGGGGTGTCTACAGATGCCCCTCTTTAGCAGAGGGTGGAAGCAAACTAAATGCCCAATCTATTTTGGTAGATAGTATGACATCTGAATGCCAAAGCTAGTGATAGTCCATTTTGTAGCCTGATTTGACAATTTGTCGTAGCGTCCAGATCCTTGAGGGTAACCTCTCCTTGAAAAAATGTCAAATCCTTGAATTTTGAAAAATTCTCCTTGACTAATGCAAATGCAATGAGAGTGCACGTGTGTGCCATTGTGCAGTGATGATTTTGAAAATGTGCACCTCTATTTTGCACATTCATGCTAAGAGGATAGCAAATTGTGTAAGGTCAACATAAAATTTGAGTAACATTTGAAAAAAAATCAGATAAAAGTGAGTAAAATCTGAGTATAAACTGAGTAAAATCTGAGCAAAAATCTGAGAATAATTTCAGCGGGTCTGAGCAAAATCTGAGCAGGTCTGAGAATAATTCGTGACGAATCTCGGCAGGTCTGAGTAAAATTCAAGAAATAATCTCGATAAGTTTTGAAATTACCAGCTTTGACAAGATGGTGACCTAGAGGGGGGTGAATAGGACTAATTTAAAATTCTACTGAATGTGAATGTTGGGATGTGAATAAATTTTAATGTCAGGGAGCATCCACAAAAACATTCATGTAGCAAGATATTCATGCAAGATATGATCAGTCATGATAGGCATCCAAATTGGCGTAAAGATAAGAGAATCTGAGACAAAATAGGATACACACGATTTATAGTGGTTCAGCACCCGTGCCTACATCCATTCCCAAGAGAACCCAAATTGATGGTTCTTTGGTATCCACTAATACTGAGGTTTTTGGTTCACCTTAAACCGCACACAGAATTTTTCGGGTTAATTCCGCAACCCTACGATTGAATGGACCACATCCACTCAAAATCCTTGAGTTTTATACTTAGGAAACTCAGTAACCTTTGTTACTCAACTTGAGTCCGCAACTCAATCAAGTGCTTGATTTTGAAGAAGAAATCAAGTGAACTATTACAAGTGTATTTTCAGAATTTAAGATACGAACAATCAAACTCACAGTAATGATGATTGTAGTGAGTGTGTCGTTCTTCAGTTCTCCATTACTCCCTTCAACAATGGCTTCTTGCCTCGCTCGATGTTAGACTGCAACTCTCGAAGGGTGGAGTAAGTAGAGCTTGATCAACTAAGACGTGGTAGTTTGGTATGCATGATTTTGATTACCCTTCACGACTCTTCTTCCTTTGTTAAGCCTTTTAAAGTATGCTTATTGGCTTGGGCTGAACTTCGAAGTTGTTGATCAAACCAAGAAGAGGCCAAGTGCTTTTCTTTTATAGGAAGAGCTCTTAACGACTTTCTGTCGGTGGCACCTGAATTCCAACGGTGGCACCGACCAATCATAACGGTCGAAAATCTTACCGTTTCGCGCTTTCGACAGTACTGACGGTGGAACCTCCAAGCTTCATCGGTGGGACCGATGAGTATTTTTAAGGTGGAACCGCCAGGAGTATGTTTCTGCCACCGAATGAAAACTCCTTCATTAGTTCTGGCGGTGGATGACGGTGGGACCGATAAAGTGTTATTCGGTGGAACCGATGCCTAAAATGTCGGTGGGACCGGCGGGATTGTTCTTCTGCCACCGATAGAAGGTATCCCATGTTAATTTGTCGATGGATAACGGTGGAACCGTCAAGATCTTCATCGGTGGGACCGATGAATATTCTATCGGTGGGACCGACAGATTAGAGCTCCTGCCACCGATAGAAGATATCTCAAAATATTCGGTCGGTGGCTGGCGGTGGATCCTTTACTCCTACCGACAGCTTCTGATCCCCTTGAGATATACCTGTTCTGATGCTCCATGGGAGATGATGTCCCTTGACCTTGATTGGTTTTGCTATATTTTGGATTTGTCGTTGAGTTATGAACGCACAACAATGTTTCTAGTAGTTACATCATGACATCACACGACTACCCTTGTAATTGACAAAACATGGTACTAACAATCTCCCCCTTTGTCAATTACAAGACAAAACCAATCGTAGAATGCCAACTGTGACCCTTTGAAAAAATAATCACTTACATGAAGAGCCCAAAAGGATTTTACACAATATATATTACTATAAAGCATACAGGATATATATTACTCCAAAGCAAGAGAGCTCTTGGAGATTGCACAAACATTTTCAATTACAAGACACGCAGATATCTCCCCCTTACTCCTTGCAGTGATCATATATTCCTGCATTCAAACAAGTGTTCACAGGTGGGATTCCTTCTCCCCCTTTTTGTCAGTGGTTGACAAAGGCAACTAACAACAGTGGTAGAGAAGCACAATAGTAAAATGCCAAAAAGAAAACATGCATAATCAGAACCACATATTCATTAAAAACCTGAGTAGGTACAAAAGATAGAGAAATACAGGATATGTTATAGACAGCCTGACCAATGTAACCACACAACAAAATAGCAGAGAAATGTAACAAAAAGAGCTAAGCACTGCTAGAGCGGTCATCGGAGGTGGTGTGCCCGGGTACACAAGCCCGAACAAGAGTCTTGAGATAGGGGTTCATCTTCTTGAGGCGCGACTCCAGACGAGTTTGCCCTTGGACCAAATGAAGCTGGCCGGCTCCCAAAACAGCTAATCGAGACTCATAATCGGAGGGGGGAGGTGGAGGTGGAGTGGGTGTCTCCGAAGGAGGTGGAGTGGCAGTCCGACGGGCAGAGCGAGGTGGAGGAGGTGCATCTGGAAGGACAATCCGCATCTTGGAGAGAGTTGCAGCCGTGAACCGGTCTTCATGAATCACTGGACTGGTGTCCGCCGGAAGACCACAATAAACAGCCAATTGGGAAATGAGGTGGCCATAGGGAAGGTTACCGGAGGACCGATCGGACCGTGCAAAACCGACAATCGTATGAAGAAGATAGGTGGCAAGACACATGGGTTGACTGGTAGCAACACAGTACAAAGTGTCAGCCATGTGCATGGCCACGTCGGTCTTGTTCCCAGCACGCGGATAGAGATTCGAGGTAAACAGTTTGTGACGAAGCCTATACCTTGGTAGAAAATCTGTGCCACGAATTGCACTGTCCTTGACCCACTGGATGTCCCGGCGTCCACAGAGTACATCCATATAGGCGTTTCAGCGAGACCCTAGGTCGGAAATGGGATCGGGATGGCTGACATAGGTGCAAGTGATACCCAAGATGGAGGCAATGGTGGCAGCCGTAACGTGAGTGCTGATCTGAGTGGGCGTGCCGAATGCCACCACATCCAGAGATGGAGGAAAGTCACGAGAATCCACAATACTGGATAGAAACGACGGACTTGCGAAGGAAACACATCACCTCCAAGGTCCAGAAGGGCCTCTCACCCCATCTGATGTAGTAGATCAGGAAGGCCAAAGGGGTACACCACGGTGAGATCCACGCGGCGTTCACAGACGATGGGGCGGTCGCGAAGAGATTGCAAGCGCTTGATATATTGGCGTTGGTCATCGTCAATGCCGACATCGGACGAAGGAGGATGTCGAGAGCCCTGTGGAGGAGGCAGATCAGCATCCTCGTCATCTGAGGCGTCGGCCTTAGCAGAGGAAGACGATGAGGAGGATGGCGGGGCAGTGGATGTTGAAGCATGCTTGCTTCGAACATTTCATTGGGCTGGAGGAGGTCGCGCTTGGCGACGACGCGCCATTAGGGTACTGAGGAGCCCAACGGAGAGCAAGGACAGCAGGGCTAGGAGAAGCAGCATGGTGGCAAGCAACAAGAGAGAGAGAGAGAGGAGAAGGGAGAAGATGAAGCAAGAGGGAGAGGGAACAATGGAACAGTGAGGGAAGTGAAAGGGCGCGAAGGGAGAATAAAAGGAGAAAGGAAATTTGAAAAAAAAATGAAGAGTCGCGTTCTATCGGTCGAACCGACAGAAGTAGTCGGTGGAACCGACAGAAGTAGTCGGTGCCACCGATATCTGCCGATGAGTAAGTTGGCGGTGGAACCGACAAAATTCTCATTCTGCTACCGACAATTGCTCCAGAATTCACACTTTTTTATTTTTGTTTTTTATTTTTATTTTTATTTTTTATTTTTTATTTTTATTTTGGCATCCCGAGAGCACATAGGCCCTGCTCACAATGAGCAGACCCCAATAGATTTCCGAAGGTGATCAAACCGTAAGGAATCGAGGGGCTTGGTGAAGATATCAGCAAGTTGATTTTCAGTCGGGATATATTCCAAGCAGATGGTGTGTGCTTCAACAAGTTCACGAATGAAGTGATGCCGAATGTCAATATGTTTAGTGCGAGAGTGTTGGACCGGATTCTTCGAGATATTGATGGCACTGGTGTTATCGCATAAGAGGCTCATCGTATCTTGAGATATCCCATAGTCCGCGAGCATCTGCTTCATCCAAAGAAGTTGAGCACAGCAGCTGCCAGCGGCAATGTACTCAGCCTCAGCAGTTGAAGAGAGATATGGAACTTTGCTTCTTACTATGCCAGGCAACTAAACAGTTCCCGATGTAGAAACAACCACCACTGGTGGATTTTCGATCATCCATGTTGCCGGCCCAGTCAGCATCGGTGTATCCGGCAATGATGGACGAGGAATCAAATGGATACCAGAGGCCATTTTCCGTGGTACCGGCGATGTATCTGATAATCCTCTTAACAGCTAGGAGATGAGATTCCTTAGGATCTGCTTGAAAACGGGCACAAGTGCCTACACTGTAAGAGATATCGGGCCTACTGGCTGTAAGATAGAGAAGGCTACCAATCATACTCCTGTAAAGATGCTCATCTACACTTTTACCTGAAGGATCTTTACAAAGTTTAAGAGTGGTGCTCATAGGAGTATGATGTGTTCTACCAGACTTTAAGCCAAATCGATCTACCAAATCTCGCGCATATTTAGTCTGAGAAATGAACAGGCCATTCTCGAGTTGTTTAATTTGCAATCCCAGGAAAAAGCTGAGTTCACCAACCATGCTCATTTCGAATTCGGATTGCATAAGGTGAGCAAATTTTTGGCCAAGCCTTCGGCGGTGGATCCGAACACAATGTCGTCTACATAGATTTGAGCAATGAGAGTGTCGCCACCAATTCTTTGAACAAACAGCGTTTTATCAACGCTCCCCCTAACAAATTTATGACTGAGCAGAAACTGAGTCAGTCTTTCATACAAGGCGCGGGGGCCTGTTTGAGACCATAGAGAGCCTTTTTCAATCTGAATACTTGGTGAGGATGTTTGGGATCAACAAATCCTTTTGGTTGTTCAACATAGACTTCCTCATCTAAGAAGCCATTGAGAAATGCACTCTTAACGTCCATCTGGAATAGTTTGAATTTCAACACACATGCAATGGACATCAAATCCGAATTGACTCAAGTCTTGCCACCGGGGCAAAGGTTTCATCAAAGTCAATCCCCTCAATCTGAGAGTAGCCCTGTGCAACCAGACGAGCTTTATTGCAGACAACATTGCCAAGTTCATCCGATTTGTTCTTATAAATCCACTTAGTCCCAATGACATTCTTGTCAAATGGCCTTGGTATGAGCTGCCAAACCTGATTCCTATGAAATTGAAGAAGTTCGTCTTGCATGGCTTGGATCCAGTATTCATCATGGAGGGCTTCATCAACATTTTTGGGTTCCAACTTGGATGTGAAGCAAAGATGACTATTTAACGTCTCAAGTTGCCGTCGGGTTTTTACTCCGATGTGAGGATCTCCAAGGATTTGACTGGAGGGATGACCCTTAACAACAGGTAGTGTTTCTGAAACTAGAGACGTTGGGGCTGGCAAGGATGTAAGAGGGAACACTCCCTCGTCCTCACCTTCAGTGTCAGAGGAACCATTCTCCTGAATGGGTTGATCATCGATCACCACATTTATGGATTCTTGAAGTGTGGAGGTCCTCTGATTGAATACTCGAAAAGCTCGACTGTTTGAGGAGTATCCCAAAAAAATTGCTGGATCGCTTTTTGAATCAAACTTCCCCAAATGTTCCCTATCTCTAAGGACATAACACTTGCTCCCGAATACCCTAAAGTGCTTAACACTCGGAGTTTTGTTGTTCCATAGTTCATATGCTGTTTTATTCAGGCCTGCTCGGAGATATACTCTATTGATGATGTGACAGGCAGTGTTTACAGCTTCGGCCCACAGACTTTTAGGAAGATGTTTACTGTGTAGCATGACTGTGGCCATTTCTTGAAGAACGCGATTCTTTCTCTCGGCAACTCCATTTTGCTGAGGGGTCTTCGGAGCGGAAAATTCATGTCGAATTCCATGATCATCGCAGAATTGTGTGAATCGACTATCCTCAAACTCTCCACCATGATCACTTCTTATTCTATCAACAGCAGATTCCTTTTCTATTTGGATACGCGTTATGATCTTTTTGAATTCATCGAAAGTATCTGATTTTTCTCTTAGAAACGCAACCCAGGTGAATCTAGAGTAATCATCAACGATCACCAAGAAATGTCTCTTTCCTCCTAGACTTTGTACTTTAGTGGGACCTACAAGGTCCATGTGTAAGAGCGCAAGGGGTTTCGAGGTTGCGAGAGTGGTTGTCTTTTTATGGGTACTTCGAATTTGTTTACCAATTTGACATTCCCCACAGACATCTCTTGCTTGTTTACCCAATTTGGGTAATCCTCTGACTAACCCTTTCGAGGCAAGTCTAAACAGGTTCTTGTAGTGAACGTGACCCAGACGTTGATGCCATAACTGAACTTCATCAATTTGAGCCATGTTACTAACTGTGGTATCTCTTGAATTCTCGATAACATAGCAGTTATCAGAAGTGCGAAGGCCTCTCATGATAATTTTTCCATTCGGCGTGGAGATCTCGCACACTTCACGATTGAAGCTCACACGGTGATCCTTGTCACAAATTTGGGATATGCTAAGAAGGTTATGTTTCAAACCATCTACGCACAATACATTTTCCACCGTGGGCAATCCATGGCCACTGACAGTTCCTCGCCCAATAATCCTAGCGGTGCTGCCATCACCAAAAGTGACTGATCCTCCATCAAAATCAACCAAGTGGCTAAATTGACTTCGGTCACCCGTCATGTGTCGGGAGCAACCACTATCAAGATACCAACGTGAATGATTTCCAGCTTTGAGGGCTGTGTGAATTACAAGGCACTTGTTGTCCCCATTTTTGACTTTCCATTGTAAATTCGTCTTGGGGGGATTGTATTTGGTAGGAGAGTCCTCCTTACTAGGTGAGCTTTTCCTAGGGGACCTACCCTTCTTGGGTGACTTTGAGGAAGGATTTTTCATTTTGTACCTTCTTCCACTTTGATTACCCATACTAGATTCAGCAAGAGCTTTAGCTTTTAGATTTAGATAGGCAATCTGTTTGAAGAGTTCCCCAATATTGCTGTTTTGTTTGGGAGAAGATGAATTCTTTGTTCCCTTCCATTTTGGTGACTTTTCTTTCTTTGTTTTTTCAACTTTATTCACCAACGGATTCTTTCCCTTATCATGCTTCTTCTGTTCAACCGATAAAGATTTTCTAATAGAGGTCTGAGAGGTTGCGGTGTAGATAGTTTTGTATTTGATACATTCAAATTTCATGTGGCCCGTTCTACCACAGAAGTTGCATGTGATAATCTTTTTGGAGTCTTTCTGAGTGTTTGATAACTCTCCATGTGCAAGTGTAGGAGGAGATAGAGGTGATGCAGAAGTATAACTATCATAGCCTATTCTTCCTTTATCTCCATAGGATTTTTGCACTCCTAGAAGTTTTTGTAACTCCAAGCTACCATGAGTGTAGTTATACTCAAGTCTAGTATTTTGTTTTTACAGTCTATCGACGTCAAACTTAAGAACTTTGTTTTCATCACGGAGATTGACTAATTCTAAGTTTAGACGAGCTATTGTGGAGTTGGCCATCGAGAGGAGATTCTTGAGTTGTTGAAGATTTTTTACCATCTCCTCTTTCTCAATCAGGACTGTCTCAGATGTAGAGAGCAAGCTAGACTGTCTTTCTAAGGTTGTAGAGAGCTGAGTCTTAATACCTTCTAATTCAAGTCCTAAGGAGAGTTTTTCCTTGCACATTTCCTCATATTGGGCATGCCACTGTTCTTTTTGGAGTTTTTCTCGACTATGTTTCTTGGTCAGTTTTACATGACTAACGAACAGTTGGTCAAATGCAGATTGGAGTTCAAGTTCATCACTGTCCTCATCTTCTCCTTCTTCATCAGAGGAAGAAGTGACTAAGGAGCGATTCTGACTTTCACAGTCCAGATCTCCTTCAAGTTCATCCCCATCTGGAATGTTGACAATGGTAGAAGCCATAAGGATTCAAAGAGTGTCTTGATCTTCATTATCTGATAGAGACCCTAGTTCTTCTTCGTCTCCAGATTCTTCAGAGTCATCCCATGTGGCCTTAGCAGCCATTGTTGTTCCCTTATTCTTAGGTCTAGGTAAACCTTTGGATTTGGGTTTAGAGGGGCACACATTTGAGTAGTGATTACGACCGCCACATGTGTAGCACTCCGTATCTTCCCTTGGTTTAGACATGGTTCTTCCTACAGGTGCATATCTATCTATCGGATGATTACGTCTACTAGTGTTACCTGGTCCTCTTCTTTTGAAGAATTTTTGAAACCTTGAGGCTAACAGGGCCAAGTCTTCCTCATCCGAGTCAGTCTCTTTATCCTCTTCAATCGATACCTTCTTATGATCATGGGAGGAGGATTGAGATCCGATATGCGATGTTCGCTTGGATGTAGACTTTGAGGAGGATGTCTTTAGGACCTGAGTCTTCCCTTTTGAGGGAGGCCCCTCGAGATGGAGTTCGAAGGTAGTGAGAGACCCCATAAGTTCCTCAACGGTCATTGCTTCCACATCTCGGTATTCCTCAATTGAGGTGACCTTAGAGGCAAACCTCTTGGGTAGGGATCTTAGGATTTTTGCACAAATTCTACCTTGAGGGACGGTTTCAGCAACATAAAACATAGAGTTGCAGATGTCACTTAGACGTGCGTAGAACTCTTGGACAGTTTCGCTTTCCTCCATTTTGATATTTTCAAATTGGGTGCGGAGGAGTTGAAGTTTAGATTTTTTCACTATACTTGTGCCTTCGTGAGCGGCTTCTAGAATTTTCCATGCTTGCTTAGCCGACTGACACGTGCATATCCGTTGATATTCATCGTCGGAAATGGCACACGTAATGGCATTTAAAGCCTTGTAATTGTTGCTACTGTCTATTTTGTCCTGTTCTGTCCATTTCCTTGATGGTCTAGGAACAGAAGTAGTGACACCATTTACTTGGATGATGTAAACGGGAGGTTCCCAACCTTCCTCAATCATGTCCCACACATCTCTACTTAGTGAGTTGATGTATATCATCATTTTATTCTTCCAGAAGGCATACTTAATGCCTTCGAACATGGGTGGACGAGCCGAGGACCATTTATCGGCTCTAGACATGGTGTAAGGTCACGGATCACTCAGGGTGGTTAGACCTTTATAGAGCAACCTGCTCTGATACCAAATGAAATTACCAGCTTTGACAAGATGGTGACCTAGAGGGGGGGTGAATAGGACTAATTTAAAATTCTACTGAATGTGAATGTTGGGATGTGAATAAATTTTAATGTCAGGGAGCATCCACAAAAACATTCATGTAGCAAGATATTCATGCAAGATATGATCAGTCATGATAGGCATCCAAATTGGCATAAAGATAAGAGAATCTGAGACAAAATAGGATACACACGATTTATAGTGGTTCAGCACCCGTGCCTACATCCACTCCCAAGAGAACCCAAATTGATGGTTCTTTGGTATCTACTAATACTGAGGTTTTTGGTTCACCTTAAACCGCACACAGAGTTTTTCGGGTTAATTCCGCAACCCTACGATTGAATGGATCACATCCACTCAAAATCTTTGAATTTTATACTTAGGAAACTCAGTAACCTTTGTCACTCAACTTGAGTCCGCAACTCAATCAAGTGCTTGATTTTGAAGAAGAAATCAAGTGAACTATTACAAGTGTATTTTCAGAATTTAAGATACGAACAATCAAACTCACAGTAATGACGATTGAAGTGAGTGTGTTGTTCTTCAGTTCTCCATTACTCCCTTCAACAATGGCTTCTTGCCTCGCTCGATGTTAGACTGCAACTCTCGAAGGGTGGAGTAAGTAGAGCTTGATCAACTAAGACGTGATAGTTTGGTATGCATGATTTTGATTACCCTTCACGACTCTTCTTCCTTGTTAAGCCTTTTAAAGTATGCTTATTGGCTTGGGCTGAACTTCGAAGTTGTTGATCAAATCAAGAAGAGGCCAAGTGCTTTTCTTTTATAGGAAGAGCTCTTAACGGCTTTCTGTCGGTGGCACCTGAATTCCAATGGTGGCACCGACCAATCGTAACGGTCGAAAATCTTACCGTTTCGCGTTTTCGACAGTACTGACGGTGGAACCTCCAAGCTTCATCGGTGGGACCGATGAGTACTTTTACGGTGGAACCGCCAGGAGTATGTTTCTGCCACCGAATGAAAACTCCTTCATTAGTTCTGGCGGTGGATGACGGTGGGACCGATAAAGTGTTATTCGGTGGAACCGATGCCTAAAATGTCGGTGGGACCGGCGGGATTGTTCTTCTGCCACCGATAGAAGGTATCCCATGTTAATTTGTCGGTGGATAACGGTGGAACCGTCAAGATCTTCATCGATGGGACCGATGAATATTCTATCGGTGGGACCGACAGATTAGAGCTCCTGCCACCGATAGAAGATATCTCAAAATATTCGGTCGGTGGCTGGCGGTGGATCCTTTACTCCTGCCGACAGCTTCTGATCCCCTTGAGATATTACTGTTCTGATGCTCCATGGGAGATGATGTCCCTTGACCTTGATTGGTTTTGTTATATTTTGGATTTGTCGTTGAGTTATGAACGCACAACAATGTTTCTAGTAGTTACATCATGACATCACACGACTACCCTTGTAATTGACAAAATATGGTACTAACAAGTTTGAGCAAAATCTGAGTAGGTCTGAGTAAAATCCGAGACAAATCTCGGCGGGTCTGAGCAAAATCTGAGAAAGAATCTCGACAAGCCTAAGCAAAATCTGAGCAGGTCTGAGAATTACTCGAGATGAATCTCAGTGGGTCTGAGCAAAATCCGAGAAAGAATCTCGGCAGGTCTTAGCAAAATCTGAGTAGGTCTGAGTAAAATCTTAGACGAATCTCGACAACTCTAAGCAAAATCCGAGAAAGAATCTCGCAGGTCTGACTAAAATTCAAGACAAATCTCGGTGGGTCTGAGTAAAATTTGAGTAAGTCTGAGAATAGTCCGAGACAAATCTCGATGGGTCTGAGCAAAATTCGAGAAGACCCTCGACGACATCTGAGCAAAATCAGAGAAAATCCTCGATGGTATCTAAGTAAAATCTGAGAAAAACCCTCGGCAGCGTCTAAGCAAAATTCGAAAAAGAATCTCAGCAGGTCTGAGTAAAATTTGAGTAAGTCTGAGAATAATCAGAGATGAATCTCGACGGGTCTGAACAAAATTCGAGAAGACCCTCGGAGGCATTTGAGCAAAATTTGATAAAGAATCTCGGCAGGTCTGTGTAAAATCTGAGTAAGTATGAGAATAATCTTAGACGAATCTCGGCGGGTTTGAGCAAAATTCGAGAAGACCCTCGGCGGCATCTGAGCAAAATCCGAGAAAACCCTCGGCAGTGTCTGAGCAAAATCTGAGAAAATCCTCGGTGGCGTCTGAGAAAAATTCAAGAAAGAATCTCGACAGATCTGAGTAAAATCTGAGTAAATCTGAGAATAATCCGAGATGAATCTCGGCGGGTCTGAGTGAAATCGCCTCGACCCATTCTTCACTAAATAGTTCGAAGGGGTCCGATTTATTAAATGGGGAATTTTAAAAAAAGGGAGTCGCCACTTAGTTTAGGTCTAGGAATAAAAAATAACTCCAAACGGATATGGATCGGTCCATGAATCAGAGAAATGGGCAAGGGGTCAGATTACAGGTTTCGAAAGGTGTTAGGTACCGAACCCGCCCAATCAAGATGATCAGTCTCTACTACGATCCAAAATCATCCTATGGTTAACATACAAAAACTACGATCAAGGTTACAGTTCAATCATCATCATCAATTTATGTGGAGTTTGCCAAACAAATCCTATGACTAGAATCCTTCAATTATTACATGATTGTTCCTTGAATTTTGAAAAAATGAACTTTCAAAAAGCCTTGTATCACATCTCACATTCTAGAATTCACATGGCAACATTTTCATATTATCCAAAATAGAATACTCCTACAACATTCTCCAAGTAGGAAAGATCATAAATACCAAAATTGCTAAATAAAAACTCGTGAAGTTTCTAAATTAGGAATTTGAATTTTCCTAATCTAGATTCTAAATTAGGAATTTGAATTTTCCTAATCTAGAATTTGGAAAATATACAATGAGTTACCAAAATTAGAAGTTTATAAACCGAATCCTCCCAAAATAGAAAGTCTTCATAAAGATCGAATTTTTGAATTAGCAATTTCAGAATCTATGAGCATGAACTTTCTAAATGGAAAAATACAAAATCTTCCGAATTGGAAAATTGCTAAAACATGAGATTTTCAAAATAGAAACTTATAAATGAATGTTTTTTCCAAAATAGAAAATCATGCAATTCTCAGATTAGAACATTCCAAATATTGATTTTTTTAACACAAAATCATGAGGAGTTTCCGAATTAGAAAACTGTGAATTTATGACGAATCACCAAATTAGAAATTTACGAAATAAAAAGAAAAAAAGTCCATAATACCATATGTACCAAATTGGAGATCTATAAATACCAATGTATTCAAAATTTCCAAATTTGAGAAAAAAATCCGTATTTATCCGATTCTCAAAGTAACTAAACATGCATGAAAGCATAATTCCCAAACTTTTCAAAAAAATTAGCATCCAGCGACATGCATGTTTATCAAGTTAAGGGGTACATTAATTCATGGACTAATTCTAAACTCATCAACAACTTATCACAAAAGTATATTTTCCAACCCCATTGCAAGAAAATTGAATATCATTATGAGTCATACGAATCAAATTCGGGCACAATGATCATAGCATTTTAACAATAACAATCTCCTAATACTAACATGCAAAAATAAAATAAAATAAAGTGAGGCATAACAATATGCCACTAATTCTATCAATATGCAAAAAAGAATAAAATAGAAAATGACACCCACGTAAAACAAACATGTAAAACAAAAAAAAAAAAAATATAAAACAAAGGCATAAAAAAAATAATCTACCAATCTTATCAATATGAAAAACAAATAGAAACATAAAAAATAAAAATAAAAAATAAAAAAATTCTTTGAACCCTATTGAAATGGAAACAATAAGAACATTGAAAAAAAACCTAAAAATGTTTATCTAATCCTATTGACATGCAATAAATTATGCCATGAAAAAAAAAAGAGAAAACAATAATGAAAATAAAATGAACCAAAATAAACTTACCTAATAAAGAAAGATGACGAGTTGATTCCTTCAGCGAGGACCCAAAGGCTGTGAATACCCGGTACTGGGATATTGATTAAAGAAGAAGACTGAAAGTGGCGATTGGACAGAGAGGAGGATTGATGATGAAGTGCTGCATGGGCACTGGAGATGGGTGTGAGTGAAAGGATGATAATCCAAATCCGTCCAATAAGACCTTATAGAAGATAACATGAAGTGGGAGAAGGGGGCTGAGAAAGAAAAATGAGGGTTGAAAGATGGCTGTAACAGCCACATTTTTTTTATAAGGGGGGTTGTTGCAGAGATGTGGTTGCTGTGGGAGAACGTAAAAGAGAAGTGAGAGAGGTGATGAAGTGCAACAACAAATGTTGTAGTGCTGTGAGGATGTTGTGGGTGTGCTAGAACGTAAGATGAGAGATGATAAGGGGGCTTCTATGGAGGGCTATTGCAGTGGCTGTGTTGAGAACGTGGAGAAGAAGTTGTTGCAGCAAGTTTAATGGAGTTAATGGAGGGGGCAACAAGAGGGCAGAGAGAGATGGGTAAGAGAGGGGGCAGAGAGAGATAAGTGATGGGAAGGTTGGCTGGGTAGAGGGACGTTGTAGGTGCTAGGAGATGAGAGCAGAGTTGCTGCTGTAAGAAGATGAGAGTAGTAGCAATGGAGTGAGGGAGGTGAGGTGGACATGCAGCACAAAGAAAGGCTATGAGGAGAAAACGTGGAGAAGAGAATAGCCAAAACGTCCCTAGATGGCGAGGGCGTTCTCTCTTAAATAGAAACTAAGTTTCTATTTCGTTTTACTCTTTCACAAATTTTTTTTCCTTTTTTTTTCTCTTATTTTTACACGTCTTTCTTTCTTGATTTTTTTTATTTCCTTTTGGAGAATGATGGTGGGGATTCCCCACTACTCGTACCACGTTAGTGGTCTATTGTTAATGCGTCGTGATTGATTTTGTTTCGAGTTTTTATTAGTTGATTTTTTAATTTTGAGTTTTATTAATGGATTAGCTTTGTTTTGGGTTTAGTTAAAAATTTTAATTTGATTTGGTTGATTGAGTTCAATTTTGAATTTTAATTAGATTTCGATAGAATTTGAGTTCGATTTTGCATTTTAATTGATTGATTTTAGTTGATGGAGTGATTTTTAATTTGATTGGTTGGTCAATGTTGGTCGATTTGATTTTAATTGGTTGAATGATTTTTAATTTGTTTTTTATTAAGCTTGATTGCTTGATTAAATTTTGATTTTTTTTATTTTAATTTTAATTGCTTGGATTTCTTAAATTGAATTTTTAGTTTTAATTATTTAATTTTAATTGTTTGGATTTTTTTATTTGAATTGTTTAATTTTTAAATTTGAATTTTATTTTTTCGTTTAGATTGAATTGTTTATTGGATTTCGATTTTTATTACATTTTCCTAAGGATCGGGATCTCTAAATTGAATTTGGATGTTGAGGGGCATTTCGATCATTTTTATAATTTTTCCTAAATTTCTCTATTTTCGTCGGTTTGGGTCTCGTTAGACTCGAAATCATGTTCTGAGTGCAATGGAGGTACTTTTGAGATCTTTCGGAGGTCTGAAATTTATGAGGGGTATTTTCATCATTTTGTCAATTTTTACAAATTTTAGCGTGAGATTTCTTTCAGTCCCGATGTGATTATTTATAAATTTCAAAGTTATGTTTTTTTAGCGTAGCGAGGTCTCTAAGTTATCGAAATATGTAGCGAACCTAAACGTACATGCTTGCTAAATAGGGTGTAAGGTGTAGCGATCCTAAGCGTGCGTAAATTTCTATGTTGAGTCGTAACGAGTAGGGGAGATGCAAAGATTGAAAATGGAGGAAATCAGGGATAGTACTCACAAGCCTTCGAATTCTATGCAATCATCATTAAGAATTCATGGTAGTCAGGTGACGAATTGTCGGATTAGGCAGATGCAAAAATGGGGTGTCTACATTGAGCAAAATCCTACAAGAACCTCAACGACATCTGAGTAAAATCCGAGAAAGAATCTCGGCAGGTCTGAGCAAAATCTAAGTAGGTCTGAGTAAAATTCAAGACGAATCTCGACAGATCTGAGTCAAATCTGAATAAGTCTGAGAATAATCCGAGACGAATCTCGGGGGGTCTGAGCAAAATCCGATAAGACCCTCGGCGGCATCTGAGTAAAATCTAAGAAAACCTTCGGCGGTATCTGAGCAAAATCGAAGAAAACCCTTGGCAGCGTTTGAGCAAAATTTGAGAAAGAATCTCGGTAGGTCTGAGTAAAATCTAAGTAAGTCTGAGAATAATCCGAGATGAATCTCGATGGGTCTGAGCAAAATCCGAGAAAATATCTCGATAGATCTGAGCAAAATCTGAGTAGGTCTTAGTAAAATCTAAGATGAATCTCGACGGATTTGAGTAAAATCTAAGTAAGTCTGAGAATAATCCGAGATGAATCTCGAAGGGTCTGAGCAAAATCCGAGAAAATATCTCGATAGATCTAAGCAAAATCTGAGTAGGTCTTAGTAAAATCTAAGATGAATCTCGACGGATTTGAGTAAAATCTAAGTAAGTCTGAGAATAATCCAAGACGAATCTCGGCGGGTCTGAGTAAAATCTGAGAAGATCCTCGGCGGCATCTGAACAAAATTCGAGAAAATCCTTGACGATATCTGAGCAAAATCCGAGAAAACCCTCGGCAGCGTCTAAGCAAAATTAGAAAAGAGCCTCAACGACATCTGAGCAAAATCTGAGAAGATTTTCAACGGTATCTGAGCAAAATCCGAGAAAACTATCGCTGGTCTGGGAGCAAAATTCGAGAAGACTAACCTTCGACGGTATCTAAGCAAAATCTGAGAAACCCTCGGCGGTATCTGAGGAAAATTCGAGAAGACCCTCGGCGATATCTGAGCAAAATTCGAGAAGACCCTCAGTGGCATCTGAGCAAAATTCGAGAAAACCCTTGGTTATATATGAGCAAAATACTAGAAAGAATCTCGATGGGTCTGAGTAAAATATTGGAGTAAAATCTTACTCCACAGGATTTATTTTTTATTTATTTATGAAGGTCAGGTCAACATTCTAATTTTCTTTGAGCGTCGGGGGTTTTTCAAAAATTGGTATCAAGAGGGTGATATTTAATTTAGAGTTAACCTTATCCTTTGGGGTTGAAATTGACCAAGCTTCAAAACAAAATGCCCCTAGTTTGATAGGGAACGTCGTATTGGGGATAATTGAACAAGTTTGAAAAAGAATGCCCCTAGTGTAAAGGGAAAACTGTATTCTTTAGAAAAGGGAAGTGCCCCTATTATGAAGTTTTGAAATCTTTGATTACCGCAAGTGTAATAAGGATTTAACTTTTAATTTTGACTTTTTTTTTATTGAAAATTTTGAGTCAAGCTCAAAGAAATTGGAACACAATATTTTCTTTTGAAATTCATTACAGAATATGTTTTTTATCCCCGTCGGTTCACTTAGAGATGTGAAGCTATTCATATTAATCATAAACGAGATACTTGTATCCACTGAGTCTAGATTTGATTCAAACTGAGTATTGTTTGCCCCAAAGTCGATGTAGCTTAGCCATTCAGATTTTCATGTTTTGCTTCAGACCGCCTTTTAAATTCTCAACTTGATTGAGATTTCCTTTTGATTGTTTTGATTTTTGCTTAAATCGTCCTTTCAAGTTTTCAATATAGCGGGCGTGCTCTAACTTTTGCCTAGATCACCTTTTCAAATTTTTGATCTAGTGAGCTTATCATTTTTTTTGCTCTAATTTTTGCCAAGGCCATCTTTTCAGATTTTTCAACCTTGTGAGATTACCTTAATTTTTGCCTAAGTCGCCTTTTCAAGTTTTCGACCTAGTAGGCATTTTTTTTTCTTCTAAACTTCTGGAGCAACTGTCAGATTTTGCTTACTATTTTCCTCAACCTTTTCATGCGGTTCTAAGGAGGACTTCCATAGGTGGGCTTAGGAGTTGGCTAAGAAAGAAAATAGACTTGAGGCTCAAAACCCATATGCCCCTTGTGTGGTATTTTCTTTGGATTTTCTTCCCTATTTTGACAATATTTTTGATTTTTTTTCTTTTTGAATCTTTTTCTAGGGAATATTATTTTGGTGTGGTCGGGCCTGAAGGAATTTCTCAGGTTGTCTACGTACTCCAGAATTTTGGGATTAAACCAAAATGTAGTTTGAACCCATTCCCTCTCCTAGGTTGGATGATCAGGTTAAGAAAGAAAAATGTAATTTTTTTTTTATTTTTTTTTTGGAAAGACTGCAAAGGGCTGAATAAGGAGATATTAAGCTAGGTAACCGAAAAATTGGTTCTGTCAAAGATGGCCTCTTTGAATATAGTACCATTCGATCTGGCCAAGGTTGAATGATTCTAGCATTTTGGTGTCGTTACGATCCTTGAAGTCTGATAGCTTTTCCAAACAGTTTTATCTTGGTGATGAAAGGACCTTCCCTGTTGGATTTACAATTTTTTTTTCTTTCGGATATGAGACACTACTTGGTTTTCTTTGAAAGCTAAATCTTCGACTTGTATGTCTCGCATCTTCACTTTCTTATCAAAACACAAACGATTCATTGCGATAAATTAAATTTGTTTTTAACGATTGATTTTTTTATTCACACTTTAATGAATGAACTTTCCATTTCAAAAACTTCCATTCACGCCAATAACATAGAACTCTAAGAAGTCCACATAGAAAATTGAGTCGAAGTTTGACATGTTGAAGGTATGGATGATAATTTCTCGAACCAATCTCGATGTGTCTCATACCCTTTCATGGTGATGGCTGCCTCAACAATAATCCATTCTGGGTGTCTAGCTATTTTGAGAAATCCAATATTTCATTACTTGTCCTCTAAATATGTGATTTCATTCTAATTTTATAAAATACCCAAGTATAGACACCCCATTTTCGCACTCGCCTGATTAATCAACTCGTCAACCCGATCGCAACGGTTCCCAATGATGGATGTTTATTCCATTGCTTTATTTTGCTACTAGATATGTTTCAGAAATCCGGATGAGTATCTTGAATTGGCAAAACCTTAGAAACCATGCTACGCTAGGAAAATATGACCTCGGAAACATAGAAATCATCATTTTGCAGACCAAAAAGAAGCTTCACGATAAAAATCACTAAAAATGATCAAATTACCAAAATACCCCTAACATCAAAACAACCCTAGAGTCTACATTAAGATTAGGAAAACTCATTAAAACACATAAAATAACAAATCGAAACCAAATAAATCATTTCGCCAATTTTCACAGAATTTGACAAATTTACGAAAATGCCCCTCATAAAGTTCACAATCATTTCACACAAAAAACTTCATAAATGACACAAATCAATATTTTCATTAAATTCTTTACGAAAAATTATTTCTAAAACATCCTAAAACATTGAAAACCGACTGAAAACGTGAAAAGTCCTCTCCGGGGGTAAAACGGTAATTTCATAATTTTCATAATTAAAAATTTCAAAATTAATAAATAAAATATTAAATAATTAAAGTGAAAAATTAATGAAATTAATTTAAAATTTTAAACTAAAAAAATCGATCGATCGGGCTCTCAGGCAAAATTGTTAAGGGTTCGCAAGATATTTTTCTTTAAGGACCCCTCCATTTGGGGGTCCGAAGAATTAAAGATATAATAGAGAGGGGTTCTCCAAAAAATTAAAGTCAATCAAGCAAGACTAAAGTCAAGGTATTAAAGTCAATCATGTAAGACTAAGGTCAAAATTAAAGTCAATTAAGGAAGACTAAAGTCAAGATATTAAAGTCAATCAATTAAGACTAAAGTCAAAATCTTAAAGTCAATCAAATAAGACTAAAAGTCAAAATCCTAATAGAGTTCTAATTAAATAATGACTCTATTTAATAGAATTCTAACTGAAATATAACTCTACCTAAAACAATTCTAATTAAAATACAACTCTAACAAAAACAATTCTAATTAAAATATAACTCTAACTAAAAGAATTATAATCAAACACTAATTCTATCTAAATCAACCCTTAAAAAAATCTATAAATAGAGGTCCTCACACCCTATTTTCGTATAAAATCATAAACCATAGGAAAAGTAGGTCAAGAAGCCTCCCCAACCTTCCCAAAACCCTAATTTTGAAGCCCTAACTCCTTACCTAACATCCATATCTCAACTTTAGCTCAAAAAACACCCAAAAACCTTTCCAAAATACCTTCAAATCCATAAGAAAAATTAGAAAACTCACAGATCTAAGAAGAAGATACCTCAACTTGGAGATCAGAAATCAAATCCGGTGATGGGCGAATAACAAGAAAATACATACGCAGATATTCTTCGCTGGTACTGAGGGAATCGTTGTAATCGGTAAGGTAACTTTTGTTTATATATATTTTTTATTATAATTATTTGTTATTTTTGGTCTATTTTGCAATATAATCAATTTTTGGGACGAAGTAGAGACCAGCACTTGCCGGGCGGGGTTGGTGCCTAATACCTTCCAACCTCGTAACGTGATCCCCGGACCCGTATTTTCTTTCGTAGATTAGTTATCTTTATTTTTAAAGTTAATGATTGGTTCCTAGACTGTAATAACTAGGTGGCGACTCCCAAACCTCAAAGGTCAAAAGCGGATCCGCACACCTCGCGGATCGAGGGCGCTTTCAATGGTGACTCCACTGGGGACTTTGAGGATCAAACTTGAAAAACCCCAAGTATGGGAAGCATTGCCAGTAGATCTAGTTTTGTTATTTTATTTATTTGTTATTTTTTTTTATCATTCTATTGGCTCTTTTGTTGATCATTGATTGGATGTTGAATATTTTTGTTGGGTACATCTTTATTATGGTTCAATTTGGTGTCATTCATAATGACCCTAAATAATGCAGGATATCGAAGGTTAATGACATGGGGGATGACCCATTCTTATTATTTGGATTATTGTTTGGTCTGTATTATCCTCTACTCAATTTGATTTTGAGTGCCTTGATTTGACGTATGATTCACTATGGCTCTATCAAAATCATTTGGAATAACCCAAAATAATTCGATATTTCAAGAAGATGGCTTTATTGAGATAGGATAACGATTTTTGGACCAAGGTTTTTTGTTATTTATTTTCATCTGTCCTTTGAAAAAAAAAATTTAGGAGTTTGCCGATTTGTCCATTGACAATGTACATAAAAAGCAATTTTTTTTTAATTAAGTGTCCGTCAGACTGCCTTTTGGCAATATATGTGTACATCGACAGAAAGAGAGTAAAATTAAAAAAAAATAAGAATGTGGATGTGCTGTTAGCAGCAGCAACCTATTGGTTTGAGGGGTGTGTCGTTAAAATTTTTTTTTTTTTTTTTAGGCTCACACCTTCATCTTCATAACCTATCTTCTTCCCATCGATTCAACAAAGACTTGAGAGATTCCGATCGATTTAATACCCTTAACACTTAAAGGGTTTTTTCGATTCATTATGAGGAAACGATACAGAGGTGGGGATCTTCGGTTTCTCTTAAAACCAATTTAATCTAAATGAAACCATTAGAGATTGATCATTTCTATCGAAGCAAAACTGAAAACTTGCTGAAAACCCTTAATTCTTAGGTTATTATGTTATTAAGGTGGGATTTTGAGGATCAAAATCGGAGAAAATCCAAGTTCAAATCTACCGATTCAAAACCCCTGACGAGACTCACCTGAATTTGACGTTAAGGAGCTTCGATTGCAAAGGGTTTCGAGTGAGGTAATATTGGTTGGTTCTGTTTTGTCTTTCGATCCTTTCTAATCTAGTTGTTCTTCGACAAGAGCCCTTTGAAATCCATGTTCGTAGGGAAATAGTGATCGGTCTCATCTCTGAGATCTCAAAGACCCTTTAGTTTTGAATAAAAGCTAAGAAAGAAGGGGAAGAGGGCAAAAGAGGAGAGGAATTGAGTAATCCTCTCTCTTACTCAGGAATGTAGAGATCGTGGCACTACATCAGTGTTTCAAAGATCTGTTTCTTGCGACAGTGTTGGTGTTGAGATATCTTTCATGTTCTTTTAGAGTTTACTTTGTTTGAAGCGATCTGGGTTTGCATCTCGATTACGATTCAGCAACATCAAGGGTTGTGGTCAATCTAGATATAGACTCATCTTTAGTCCCTAATGATGAACATTTTTTTTCTCTTTAACATAGGAATCCTTAGATCTAGAACACTGGTTTAAAGATCGAATCGGTTTACCTCCCGAGTTCAGTTTGAATAGTCCGATCTGAATCGGATGAGTTCCTTCTTGGCTTTGATGTTGACTCAACGAGATTTAATAATTTGATTTAGAACGTTGGTCTTGATGTTGATTAGTAATGTGTTTTGGTGTGAATATTTTGCTCATATGGGTCGAATTGATTTTCGATTTGATTTTTTGATTTACCAAAAAATGGGTATTTAATTGACAAATTTAGTGCTGATTTACCCAAAAGGAATGGGTATTTAATTGATAGATTTAGTTTTGATTTACCGGAAAAAATGGGTATTTAATTGACAAACATTTGAAAAAATGATAAGAAATTTTGCTTTATCAAGTCTGTTCATTAACAAAGTTTTGGAATGGACACGCATCTTTTGAAATAAATTACATACGATGCCCTTTGTTCTTTGGCCATTATAGAAAAGGAACATTGTGAATAATTAATAATTTATTATATAATGTGGGCCCATTTCATGATTTGATGAGTGGGGAAATTTTTGTTACGAGAGAAAGTCTCCAAACTTCAGCAACATAGGACATTTAAAGTAAGGCTAGCCTTACTAATTTAGTAGGATCTCTTTTTTATTAAGGGGTATTGAGAAAATCACGTGGCACCTGAAAAAGGAAAATTTTAGATTCAATATCATGAGTTTGTGGAGGAAGAAATTTTAAGAGTTTTCCTTAAAGATTTTCAAAAAAATTTTAATTTTTAATTTTAAACTTCAAATTGTGGTAGTCATACATTTTCAAAAGCTTGGGTTTAAGCTTGAAAAAAGAGGAATTTATTTTTTCGAATTTTTATTTTTCAATCCAAAGCTTTTTGCGGGAAACATAGAAGGTTGTGGTATTGATGTGCCGATGTGATGGTCCACGTAAACTCAATAACCCTTAGTAAGATTTCCAATCTTACTTAATTAGTGAAGATAGTCTATCTTCTTACTCACAAATCTGTTGTGTAACAAATTTCATAAAGAAAGAGATTTTTCTTATGCCTTAATGATTGATATTATTTTGTGTTATTGATCATTTTGCTCCTGTTTGCACTATCCTGATTGATTGCTTGTATGATATGCTTGTGATATCCATGCCTTAAGCTTGATCTTAATACTTTGGATATTTATGATGTATGATCATATTTTTCTAATGTTCATATTTTAATGATGTGATCAGGCCCATGGGCCTATTTGTTTGGAAAAGGCCCCAGGCACACCCCACCCTGTTTTGCACACACCACATGCACGTTTACTGTTTTGCACACTTACGCGTCCTATATACCCAACGTGGTACTAGTGCGTGGCCCGATCTCTTCGGAGATGCGACGTCACTCATGAAAACCACAACTCCAGTCACATACCTTAGGGTATATCAAACTGGGGCATTAATACCGTCTGATCAGGTGATTTTGAGAGATATATTGATATACCCAGGCTGGAGCGACTTGAGCCTTTGACCTATTGTGAGTCACATAGTCACATGTCCCGATTGCCAATGTAATACTAGTACGTGGTCAGTCCCCTTGTCGGATGCCAAACCATTTATGAAAGCTATAACTCTTGACTCGTACCCATAGGTATGTAAAAGATAATCTAAGTATATCAATTGTACTTCTTAGTCAAAATCAGTACCTAAGTGAGATCTTGCCCCGCTGTACCCTATTGTACGAGGGGGATAGACTACGTCTATTCTAGACGAGAGGTATTTAAGTGGGCCCTTACTCAGCATTGTGCGCCACCTCTTAACTGGAGATCAAACTGGTTGTTTTTGGCTTTAGAGAAATGAATTGAGGTTTTAGATTATCACCTATATGGTATATCAAACCAAGTCACCACGTATATAGGTGTGCTTGGGCAAGGGTGGCCAGATAAAAATGCATTGCATGTAGTAAGCTTAGAGTCTAGAAACCTTCCTTGTAAGTCACGACTCGAACTTATCGTGGGTGTTCCCGGGTTGTTTATTGAATGGAACCTTTTGATTGATGAATGTATGTGATTTGAATGATGAGATCAGAGTGTATGATTGTCCCCAAGGATTAAAAATGTTGTTTTTGAAAATTAAAATGGGTGCACCGACCCAATAAAGAATCCATTCTTTTACAATAATAACCCAATCCATCCCGATCCAACAATCATGGTAGGCCGGGACATTTAAATTGAAAATGGAAATCAAATTTTCAAAAGAAGACAAATAGTTTATAGGAGGAGAATATTTTTCAGAAAAGAATGTTTTCCAAAAAATATTTTCCATAAGAATAAGATTTTTTGAAAGGAAAATATTTTCTAAATAAAAAGAAAATTAACATTTTACATAGACCTTGGAAGAGTACTAAAATACGCTTTTGTGTCAAACCAGGATGCTAGTCGGAGGCGATAACCCAATCAATTAGTTAGTCAAAACAACCGTCATAGGAATGCACCCTGTAGAGAAGATCAATTTTGAGAGATTCATGTTGAAGAGTGCTCTTTACTTCCATGAATTTGAGATAGACTGGAACCTCTTACATGCTATGGCTAAGCGATGGAACCCCTATCTTCACATATTCCATATGGGGTATATGCACTTGTGCCCCACTCACGAGGATTATTGTGGCATCATGAGGATATCCACTTCAGGACCTTTAGTCAGGCCCTCATTGAAGATCGGATATTCTGGTGACCTCGCCATAGGACTGAACATTTCCAAGGAAGGAGCCAAGGCCTTAGTCCATGACGGGAGATTGGACTTAGTACCTTTATTGGGCCTGTATCACTCCTGCAGTCATCCTGTCAATGTAAAATCCGAAGCCTGGCGAGCCACTAGAGACTATTGATTATGCCTAAGAATCCTAGCCCAATACATACTAACCTCTAATAGTGATGGCCAAACTATCCCTAAGTCATTCATAGATATAGCCTCTCAACTCTCAAGAAAAGCCGACCCAGTACCCCTTATCCTAGTTGAAACTTTCTCAGGTCTAGATGCCATAAAAAAGGTGAAGGGGAAAACTTCAAAGGAAGCCTCTACCTACTCTATATGTGGCTTTGTGATCGTCTCAAAATCGTAGATGTTCCCTCAAACCTCGAATATGGACTATAACACTTTTCCAAGAGAAACCTGTTAATGCGTCACAACTCAATCAAAGCTTAGAGCAAATGGTTAGACTCTCGTCTTGCCTGTCATATCAGTTTTAGGTGCCCTTGGTAGATGACTGTTCCCCCTGTTCTAGAAACCAAAGGATCCTACTATGTCCGTCTGATGGGTTTAGAAGAAATATTTTTTTACTATCCTAATCTGATCCCAGAACAGTACGACGTACCTATAGAGTTATCTTTACCTCAGCATAAAACTTTCTTTCCCCCCGACCCATTGATCGAAAAGTTAGTACACCTTAAGGTATCCAGACGGACCAGCAGAATTCAAAGAGCTAGTTGTTAGAGCCAAGAGGGTCAAGCTTGACAGCAATCCTGATGATCATCAAAACAAAACTCAAGCGTCCACCTCCTAGTTGGAGTCGTAAGTCCAGTCGGTTAAAACGAGCCATAGTACCAAGTCAACAAGTAGAAATGGCGTCAGAATCTGAGCTCTCAGAGATCCGTAAGATCTTGGCAGCCTTTGCGAATGATATCAACAGTATAAAAGACAAAGTGGAAGTGTTAGAACAGACCTCAGAATCGACAGGAAATCCTCTAGATGACCCAAAGGGAAAAAATGTTGAAGAGAAACGTCCATGTGAAGTTTTCGAACTAGACGGAGACGAAGAATATGTTGATGAAAATCCGTATTATCTAACAAAATGTCTCAATTGGAGTCAGCTATGAAGAATCTAAAGGATATTGATGAAATTATAGCAAGCATTGAAGCTCTGAACCGCATCCCTAGAATCCATTTGGCAGAGAAGTTTGTGTTGCTTGAAATGGAGAAATTCAGTGGGAAAGGATGTGCGAAAACACATCTTAAGGTGTATGTTACCAACATACGCACTATGGGGCTCAGCGACGAACAGATGACATTATTGTTCCAAAGAACTTTATCAGGATCAACACTACGTTGGCTAATGTCTCAAGATCTAGTTACTGTGGGTACATGGGAGAACATGTCAAAGGCCTTCTGGCATCAGTATAAATACAATACTAAGATTGAGACCTCAAGAAGGGATTTGGAAGTAACTAAACAGAAAAATGGGGAGACATTCACTGATTTCATTGGTCACTAGAGGGTCAAGGCTACTCAAATGTGGGATAGACCTTCGAAGAAGGAATAAGTAGCAATTATCTTAAAGAACCTTTCACAAGGATATGCTCAGCACCTAGTGGCCCAATATCTTCCTACTTTTGAGTCCCTACTACAAGCTGGAAGTCAACTCGAGGATGCATTTGCCTCTGGGGTTCTTTCTAGTCCCTCAGATAACAAATCTAAGAAACCATATGTTCCCAAACCTAGTACCAACCATGTCTACATAGCCAACATGTCAACTACCCCAGCTCAACCCCCAGCCCGGACTAATAACCAGGTTCACCCAAGTCAACCTCGAACTCCGCATCAGTTTACCAATCTAGGGATGAGTCTCACTGTAGCGCTTCACAAATTGATGAAAAAATGACTTCTTACCCCTATCCAACCCCGACCTTTACCTAATCCCTTACCAGCTGGACATAATGCTAACTTGTTCTGCGAGTTCCATCAAAACCCTGGCCATCACACGGATCGATGTATCACCTTACGCCATGCCATTCAAAACCTTATTGACAACAAAAAGGTCACAATCCCTAGCCCACCAAATGTCACCACTAATCCACTACCTACTTATCAACCTCCACCAACCCTGAACATGGTTTCTCACACCCCATTACTATTCGACCATGTTTCTCTCATCCATCCAATCCAAGTTAAACCGCCTAGTTACCTCCTTGTCGGGATAGCCTTCACTGATGAGGTTTTCACCACAAACTATGAACCATTTGATTTAATCTAGGATTATACGTATTATTTATCCCCGCCTCGTTACAATAGTCCCGCATTCACTAGTTACCTGTTGGCATAGATGAACCTGAAAAGTCCTGTACCTTTGACAGATGAAGATCCGTACTTGTTGACTGAAGAAGATGAACCCTTTCTCCTCTCCTGTGATGAAGTTAGACATATGACTCGAGGGGGAAGAGTTTTTAAGCCACAAGAACTCTGTGTTGATAATCCTGCAGTCCTGACAAGAAAAGAATGAGACGATCCCACTAAGGAAAGCATCGAAGAAGATAACTCCGTGATCAAGCAGTTGAAAAAATCAGGGGCCAATATCTTAGTATGGGGTTTACTCATGGCTTCCACTGCTCATAGGGAGGTTGTTCTCAAAGTACTAAACACAACCCAAGTCCCCCTTGATACTTCTCCAGATCAGTTGGCCAATATAGTAGGGGCAACTTACGTGGAGAATATCTTATCCTTCTCAGACTCAGATCTTCCAAAAGAAGGGGCAAGCCACACTAAGCCGTTGCACATTACAGTTGACTGTAACGGGATGAGGGTACCTCTGGTTTTGTTCGATAACGGGAGTGCATTGAACGTTTGGCCGTTGAAAACGGCTATTTGTCTCAGGTTTAAGGGTGAAGATCTCAAGCCCACTAATTAAGGTGTTAGGGCCTATGATAACAACAAAAGGGATGTACTGGGAATTTTGCACCTTCGATTGTGCGCAGGCATAACTGAATTTCCTGTGGAATTTTAGGTCATTGACAATGAGTCTTCTTTCAATTTACTGTTAGGAAGACCATGGTTACACCAGATCAAAGCCATCCCTTTTACGTTACACTAGAAGGTCAAATTTATCAAGGATGGGCTAGTGATTACTCTCCATGGAGATGTTGAAATTGTAGGGATTATAAACAGTACTGAAGCTAAGGATAAGCCGTTGCTTGAGATTCAACCAGAACAACAGGGAGTAGAGCTCAGTGGGTTCGAGTTTGAAAAGATATGCTCAGTCCAATGGGATCAAGCCATGAAAGAATATTTTCCAATGGAAAATACTTCTAATTGCTACATGGCCAATATATTCAAGAAAATGAGATTTTTCCCTGGCATGGGCTTAGGTCGCAAGTAGCAAGGTATTAAATAGGCACCAGTGATTAAAGAGGTCATCGGCACATTCGGACTAGGATATAAACCTACTAAGAAAAATTGAGCCCAATACTGGAAGACAAAGAGGGACAAGGCAATTGCAAAAAGGCAAAGGCGCACCACGGACCTCATTAAAATGAAGTCCTATCAAAAGACCCTCAATGGTTATTTTGTGAAAGAAGGGGAAGACTTCCGTTACTGTGGGTTCCCAGAGCTGTTCATTGATCACGTCACAGGTACTCGTCTACCGGGATTTGAAGTCCTCTTTGGCATGCAATGGCCTAAAAAGGAAGCAAGCACAGAAGTTAAAGATAAGAAAGTTGAAGATTAGCAGCTCGATCTGGACTCCCTCAACATTGATCAGCTATTTATTGAAGATCATAGTATGCTAGTGTTGTCAGTTGAGAAGGGGATCCCAAATCCTCAGTCTATAATCAAACACGTTGTTGGGTGTCTCTCAAACTATCATGTAATTAGTCATGTATTGCATGTCAAGGCTGGGTCTGTCAATGCCGTTAGTTCTGTTCAGTCTGACATGCCAGTTGAGTCATTTATTTCTGTTAAGTCTAGTAAGTTAGTTGTTTCTGCTGAGTCTGTTATTTCTAGTGAGTCTATCTTTCCTGTTGAGTCAAATGAGTCTATCAAGTCTGCAATGAGTCATGTTACCCTATCTCTTTTTAATGAAATGAAAGAAATTTTTGACTACCCCGAGTGCAATAATAATTTGACTAATAATCTGACGTTGGAGGGAGAATCTTCTAACGAAGAACCTCCCCCTAAAATAATCAAATTACTTGAACAAGAAGATGAACGTCGGGCTCAACCTCTAGTAGAGGAAGTAGAGGTTATCAACCTTGGAACAAAAGAAAATCCTCAAGAAATTCGGATTGGGGTCACTTTATCTCCCAATGAACGCAAAGGGATAGTAGACTTGCTCAGAAAGTTCAAAGACGTGTTCGCGTGGTCTTATGAAGATATGCCGACAGTAAGCATAGATATTGTTCAACATCGGATTCCGTTATATCCTGATGCTAGACCAATCAAACAGAAACTTCGACGTATGAAGTCGGAATGGACTTTGAAAATCAAAGAAAAAGTTACGAAGAAGATTAACGCTAGATTTTTGAAAGTAATCGAATAGCCTGAGTGGATTGCCAATGTCGTCCCGATGCCGAAAAAGGATGGAAAAGCTAGAATGTGTGTGGATTTCAACGACCTAAACAAGACAAGCCCAAAAGATAGTTTTCCTTTACCACACATAGATGTCCCAGTAGATAGTACAATAGGACACGCTTTGTTGTCCTTTATGGATGGATTTTCAAGGTACAATCAAATAAAGATGGATTCTCGAGATATGCAAAAAACGTCGTTCATCACATAGTGGGGGACCTTCTGCTACAAGGTCATGCCTTTTGGTTTGAAGAACGCTGGAGCCACCTATCAAAGAGCAGCCACGACTTTACTACATGACATGATACACAAAGAAGTCGAAGTTTATGTAGATGATATGATAGTCAAATCTAAGGAACGACTAGGGCACGTTACTGCGTTAGAAAAGTTTCTTACAAGGATTCAAAAGTACCAACTCCGCCTCAACCCACATAAATGCGTATTTGGAGTAACTTCTGAGAAACTATTAGGATTTGTGGTCAGTTAGAGAGGAATCGAAGTAGACCTTGTGAAGATTAAAGCCATCCAAGAGATGCCGCCGCCTGAGACTGAAAAGCAGCTTCGAGATTTTCTAGGCAGAATTCAGTCTGTTAGCAGATTCATCGCTCAACTCACCAACGTTTGTGAACCCATTTTCAAGCTTCTAAAAAAGAATGAACCAACAGTTTGGAATAAGCAATGTCAAAAAACTTTCGACCAAGTCAAGGAGTATCTCTTAAACCCACCTACTTTGGTTCCACCTACACCGGGTGAACTACTTCTTCTTTATCTGTCAGTCACAGAAGAAGCTATGGGATGCATGCTTGCACAATATGACAAAGATACTCATAAAGAGAGGGCTATATACTACATCAGTAAAAAGATGTTAGAATATGAACGAAAATATTCGACTCTCGAAAAAACTTGCTTAGCACTAGTATAGGCTACTCAGAGACTCCGGCACTATATGCCCTCACATTCAATTATCCTATTATCTCAGATGGATCCTCTCAAGTATCTTTTCGAGAAGCCAACGTTGACAGGGAGAACCGCACGATGGTTATTATTGCTATCAGAGTTTGACATCACGCATGTTACACAAGAGTCTATCAAAGGGAGAGCTGTAGCAAAATACTTGGCAGATCACCCTGTAGTAGAAGGAATAAGGCCAGTTGATCAATTCCCAGATGAGAACATCTTGCACGTTAAAGAAGAATCGTAAAACCAAACATGGCAATTGTACTTTTATGGAGTCGCCAGTCAAATGGGTATAGAGTAGGGGCAGTCCTGTCTTCTCCGAAAGAATGCCATATTCTTATCGCTATTAAATTAGCCTTTTCGAACACTAACAACACGGCTGAATACGAGGCATGCATCGCGGGCCTTGAAACTGCTTTGAACCTGGGCATTACAGAAATTGAAGTTTTTAAGGATGAAAAGTTGAAATCTTTTCATGAGTATTTGTTAAACTTAGTCAGTAAGTTTAAAGCTATCCTGTTCCAACACTTGTCAAGGGAGGATAATAGACTTACTGACTCCTTAGCAACTTTATCTTCAATGATCCATTTACCCCCTGGCATGGAATTGAGGCCGATCATTGGTGAAGTCAAAGACAAACCCGCATACTGCCATCACATCAACATTACTACTCGACTACCCGATGGAAAGCCATGGTACACAGATATAAAGAAAGTGTTGAAAAAATAAGAATTCCCGGAAGAAGCATCGAGGAAGGAACGACAAACCCTACTAAGATTAGCATCTCAATTCATCCTGTGCACAGGAAGTTTATACAAAAGGTCTTATGATGGGATTCATTTGTCGTGTGTTGATGAAGATCAAGCTGAACAGATAATGGTTGAACTACATTCAGGAGAATGTGACCCTCACATGAGTGGGAAAATGTTAGCCAAGAAAATTATGAGGCAAGGGTACTACTAGCCCACGATGGAAACAGATTGTCACCACATGGTCAAGACCTGTCATAAATGCCAAATACATACAAACCTTATACATGTGCCACCATCCCAATTAGTTGGTCTGACTTCACCATGGCCATTCTCAGTTTGGGAATTGACATTATTGGTAAAATATCGCCTAAGGCATCAAACGGACATGAATATATTCTAGTTGCTATTGATTATTTTACCAAGTGGGTCGAAGCTGCCTCTTATGTTGTCCTCATTGCGTCTCGAGTTGCAAAGTTTATCCAAACAAACATCATCAGTCGATACGGGGTACCCTCGGAGCTGATCTCTGATAACGGGTCTCACTTTAAAGTTGAGGTTATTAAATTGTGTTCAAAGTTCAAAATCTCACACCACAAATCATCTCCTTACCGTCCTTAGATTAATGGAGCAGTCGAAGCAGCTAATAAGAATCTCAAGATTATCATCAGGAAAATGTGTCAATCACATCGAGATTGGTCAGAAAAGCTGTCATTTGCATTATGGGCATATCGAACTTCCATTCGATCCTCCATTGGAGCTACTCCCTACTCCTTAGTGTATGGCATGGAAGTAGTCTTGCCAGTTGAAATGGAAATTTCGTCTCTCAGGGTCTTGTCAGAAAGTCAGTTGTTAGAAGCAGATTGGGTTTGCCAACGGTATGAAGAATTGAATTTGATCGAAGAAAAATGACTAAGAGCATTGTATAATGTGCAAGCTTATCAAAGAAGAGTCGCCCGTGCGTTTGACAAAAAGATCAGGGCCCGTCACTTATAAGTCTGGGATTTAGTACTCAAAGAGAATCGGGCACCTATCTTTGAACCTAGAGGGAAGTTCAAACCAAATTGGGGATGTCCGTTCATCGTCAAGGAAATACTACTAGGAAAAGCTGTCAGGCTTCAAGATCATGATGGAATCGAATTACCAGAACCAACCAACCTTAACCAAATCAAACGATACTACATTTAAGGAGGCCATCTTTGGCCGAATCAATCCTCATATTACCCAGTTACCTAGTTCAACATACCCTTTCTCAACCCCTTTGCAGCCTTTTCAAAAAGAAAAATTATGCTTTTTTTTCTTTCTCAGCTCGATCACCTAACCTAGGGGAGGGAAAATTCGAACTACGTTTTGGTCTGATACCAAAATTCTGGGGTACGTAGGCAACCTGAGAAGTTACTTCAGGCCCGACCACATCAAAATAAAAAAAATCTATTTCCCCACACAATAAAAAAATAAAAAAAAAATTCAAAAGAAAAGAAAAATATCTTTAAAATGGGAAAGAAAATTTAAGGCAAAGTAAAAGAAATACCACACAAGGGGCATTTGGGTTTTTTAGCCTCAAAATCCCTTTCTTTTTATACCCAGTCCTAAGCTTACCTATAAAAGTCCTCCTAAGTACCGTGCGAAAAGTCAAGGAAGATAGCAAAACATGATCAGACAGTAACTCTAGAAGTTCAGAGGAGAAGAAAAAGATAAAAAATGATGAAGCCTGCTAAGTTGAAAGTCCGAGAAGGGCGACTTAGGCAAAAATTAAGGCAAACTCGCCAAAGTTAAAAATCTGAAAGGACAACTTTGGCAACAATCAGAACCAAGAAAAAAAAAGAGAAAAATTCGCTAGATTGAAAATCTGAAAATGCGATCTAGGCAAAAGTTAGAGTAACAAAGAAAAACAGATGAAAATTCCAAGTTGAGTGCGGTTCGAGCTGAAACATCAGAAGTCCGAATAATCAAATTCAATACTTAGCTGAAACTAGGCATAGACTCAGAAGCCACAAGTATCTTGTCTATGATCGATCTGAAAATTCTTACTTTCCCAAGTGAACCAAGGGAGATAAGGGTGAATTCTATGATGAGTCTCGAAAGAAAATAATTTTGTTCTCTTGAGCCTGAATCAAAACCTTCAATAAAATTAATCAAAATTAAAAGTTGAGTCTTTATTGCACTTGTGGTAATCAAATATTTCAAACCTTCATACAAGTGGCATTTTCTTTCTTCTTTAATATAATTTTCCCCCTTATACTAGGGGCATTTTTTTAATTTTTGCATGATGTGTTCAATTATCTTCAATGCCATGTTCATTGTCAAACTGGGGGCATTTTGTTTTTGACAATGTTAATCCTAAAAGATAATGAAAACCCCAAACTTAAGGTTACCCTCTTGATAACAGTTTTTCGAAAAAAATTTGAAGTTCAAAAGAAATAAAAACTTGGGTTTTAAATTCATAAAACTTTTGGATAAAACCTCGAGGTTCAAATAAAAGCATTTTGGATCTCACATAGGAGATAGGGCATTCATTCTGTATCAGATCTATTCATTTCCAGATCCAACCCCTCTTTTCCAGATTCATTTTCAATCGTTTTTTCCCAGATTTATTCCTTTAGTCTCAATTTTACTCAGCCAGATACCGCCGAGGGTTTTTTCGAAATTATGCTCAGATACCGTCGAGGGTTTTCTCGGAACTATGATGTTACCGAGGGTTTTCTCCGAATTATGCTCAGTTACCACCAAGGGTTTTCTAGGAACTATGCTCAGATGCCGCCGAGGGTTTTCTCGAAATTATGCTCAGTTACTGTCGAGGGTTTTCTCAGAATTATGCTCAGTTACCGCCGAGGGTTTTCTCAAAACTATGCTCAGATGCAGCCGAGGGTTTTCTCGGAATTATGTTCAGATGCCACTGACGGTTTTCTCAGAATTATGCTCAGATGCCATCGAGGGTTTTGTCAGAATTATGCTCAGTTACCGTCGAGGGTTTTCTCGGAACTATGCTCAGTTACCGCCGAGGGTTTTTTTGAAATTATGCTTAGATGTCGCCGAGGGTTTTCTCGGAATTATGCTCAGTTTATACTCAATTTATGCTCAGATTATGCTCAGTTATACTCAATTATGCTCAGTTTATGCTCAGTCTATGTCCAGTTTATGCTCCGATTATGCTCAAATTATACTCAGATTTTACTCAGTTTCACACAGTGCACACACTTGCACATTTACACTTTTTAGTCAAGGAGAATTCTTTAAAATTCAAGGATCTGACACTGTCAGTAAGAGCTTACGCTCAAGGACCTAACATTTTTTAATTCGGGGAGAGTTTTACCCTCAAAGATCCGAACACCTCGACGAATTACTAAATCAGGCTGCAAAATGAACTGTCACTAGCTTTGGCATTTGGATATCGCACTATCTACCAAAATAGATTTGCTATCTAGTTTGCGTCAACCCTCTGCCAAAGAGGGGCATCTGTAGACACCCCATTTTCGTACTCGCCTGATTAATCAACTCGTCAACCTGATCGCAACGGTTCTCAATGATGGATGTTTATTCCATTACTTTATTTTGCTACCAGATATGTTTCAAAAATCCGGATGAGGTATCTCGAACTGACAAAACCATAGAAATCACGCTACGCTAGGAAAATATAACCTCGAAAACATAGAAATCATCATCTTGCAAACCAAAAAGAAGCTTCAAGATAAAAATCACTAAAAATGATCAAATTACCAAAATACCCCTAACATCAAAACAACCCTAGAACCTATATTACAATTAGGAAAACTCATTAAAACACATAAAATAACAAATCAAAACCAAATAAATCATTTCACCAATTTTCACAGAATTTGACAAAATTACAAAAATGCCCCCTCATAAAGTTCACAATCATTTCACACAAAAAACTTCATAAATGACACAAATCAATATTTCCATTAAATTCTTTACGAAAAATTATTTCTAAAACATCCTAGAACATTAAAAACCAACTTAAAACGTGAAAAGTCCCTCTGGGAGTAAAACGGTAATTTCATAATTTTCATAATTAAAAATTTTGAAATTAGTAAATAAAATATTAAATAATTAAAGTGAAACATTAATGAAATTAATTTAAAATTTTGAAATAAAGAAATCGATCGATCGGACTCTCAGGCAAAATTGTTGAGGGTTCGTAAGATATATCTTAAAGGACCCCTCTATTTGGGGGTCCGAAGAATTAAAGATATAATAGAGAGGGGTTCTCCAAAAAATTAAATTCAATCAAGCAAGGCTAAAGTCAAGGTATTAAAGTCAATCAAGCAAGACTAAGGTCAAAATTAATGTCAATTAAGTAAGATTAAAGTAAAGATATTAAAGTCAATCAATTAAGACTAAAGTCAAAATCTTAAAGTCAATTAAATAAGACCAAAAGTCAAAACCCTAATAAAGTTCTAATTAAATAATGACTCTATTTAATAGAATTCTAACTGAAATATAACTCTACCTAAAACAATTCTAATTAAAATACAACTCTACGAAAAATAATTCTAATTAAAATATAACTTTAACTAAAAGAATTATAATCAAACACTAATTCTATCTAAATCAACCCTTAAAAAAATCTATAAATAGAGGTCCTCACATCCTATTTTCGTATAAAATCATAAACCATAGGAAAAGTAGGTCAAGAAGCCTCCCCAACCTTCCCAAAACCCTAATTTTGAAGCCCTAACTCCTTACCTAACATCCATACCTCAACTTTAGCTCAAAAAATATCCAAAAATCTTTCAAAACACCTTCAAATATATAAGAAAAATCATAAAACTCACAAATCTAAGAAGAAGATACCTCAACTTGGAGATCAGAAATCAAATTCGGTGACGGACGAATAGCAAGGAAATACATACGCAGATATTCTTCGCTGGTACTGAGGAATCGTTGTAATCGGCAAGGTAACTTTCGTTTATATTTTTTTTATTTATAATTATTTATTATTTTTGGTCTATTTTGCAATGTAATCGATTTTTGGGACGAAGTAGAGACTAGCACTTGCCGGGCGGGGTTGGTGTCTAACACCTTCCAACCCCGTAACGTGATCCCCGGACCTGTATTTTCTTTCGTAGATTAGTTGGCTTTATTTTTAGAGTCAATGATTGATTCCTAGACTGTAATAACTGGGTGGCGACTCCCAAACCTCAAAGGTCAAAAGCAAATCCACACACACCGCAAATTGAGGGTGCTTTCACCAAGCTTACCCAACATATCCTCATAGGACCATGCGAACAAGTCTTTTGAATTTTTTTTTAATAGATTCATTATCTCCTCGTGTTCCTCTAGGGATAAGTCAGTTCCAATCTGAATTTGTAGGGAATTATTTTTTTTCCAAGGTCAATGACCTGACCTTTGTCTTCTTATTTAAGTAATGCGAATAACTTGGGAGGAGGCTCCTCGTTAGAGAATCCTTTTCTAAAGAAAGACTATTAGTTAATTCGTTAATGCACTCAATGTATTCAAAAATTCCTTTTATTCAATCAAATTCAGATGGGGTAACAGACGCCATTGCAGGATCGACGAACTGACTCGATTCAATAGAAATAAAATGGCTAGGCTCGATCTTATGAAAAATAAGACATTGTGAAATTGATAAAATAATCTAGACTCAAACTAACTCACATGACTCGTGAGAAATTAAGACAGGTACCCACAATGGGTTTGATCACTTTCAATCGGTGGGACTGAGGCACTATGTTCTTCAGGGAACAATTGGGCAATGTTGAGAGATTCTGAGGTCAATTTTGATTGTTGGCTTGGCTTTGATGTATGTTCCAATTGATCAGATTTACAACTCCAACTAGGTGGTGGATGCTTAAGCTTAGGAGCAATGATATCTTGAAATCCCATCAAAAGTGGATTATTTGTTGTAGACCCGAGGATAGGTTTTAGTAATTAGAACTAAAGGTCTCTCTTGATAGCGTTTATTAGATTAACCCCCTAGATTCAAAGTCTTTAATTGATGACACATTCTGAGTAAGAAATTGCATGAAGATGATTTGTCGATTGGTCAGGAATCTTAGGAAATTTAACCATGATTAAGGGTTGTACGACCTTCCAAGAGTAAGATCTAGGTTGTGTTAGTTGATACAGCCCTTAATATATTTTCTACTAATCCCAACCTTGTTGATTATAAAATATTCAGTCCATTGAATTAAATTGGCCAATACAAATTATTGGAACTGTGTACACATTTGAGTTTAGGCCGATTTGACCCAATGAATCTGAATATTCTACTTGAATCACTTCATCTACTATTTTTAAGCTAATTAGTCCAATCGGTCCATGTTTTGATCAATGAGATCTATTTACCAATTGGGCTAACTGGTTTAAATAGACCTTGATCGGTATGTCTCATAGTTATGTTATTGGGTTGGACCGGTATTACGGTTCAATTTGAGCTGTGTGGACCAGTCTACGCACTTACCTTTTGATTAGATTAAAGAAAGGCAACTCAAGAGCACTTATGGTCGATTCGAGTCGTGGTCTAGTGAGACTGCACCTAAGTTATAGGCTTTCTATATGATTGAGACTAGGTCAGGACAAAGCTTAGGTCACTTCAGCCTGAAACACCGATATACTATCCTAGTTTTACTTGGTCAAGTAGTACGTGGTGTTCCAGTTTGATATACCCGAAGGTACTGTACTGAAGTTGTAGCTTTCACGGACGACCCCCCTATCCCGAAGGACCAGGTTAGCTTAGATCTGGCTACTGATTTATAAGGACATGACATGATGCAAATATGTGTATGCATGCTCGTGAGTGTGTGCAAAGGGACAAAGTGTACTTGGGGCATTTTTCGTAAATATCTAACCATACAAATCAAATACATCTAATCATCAATCCAATCAATATAAATAAACAATTAAACATATCTAATCATATGCCAATTAACGAAAGGACAAAATCTAGCCTAATCTAAGAGTTTCATTGAGTCAACCTAAGGATAGTCTTGGATCGGGTCAAGTTTGACCCTAAATGTCCCCAGCAGAGTCACCACTTAAATCGCCTCAACCCCGCGAACATCTAGTAAATAGCTGATAGGGGTCCGATTACGTATCTCAGGGATTTTAAAAGAATAGGGAGTCGCTACCTAGTTTAGGTCTAAGAATCAAAATTAACTCTAAATGGATATGGGTCAGTCTACGGATCAAAGAATGGGTAAGGAGTCAGGTTAGGGGTTTCAGAAGGTGTTAGGCACCGAACCCGTCTGATCTAGATGATCAGTCTCTAATACAATCCAAAAATATCATATAGTCAACTTTCAAACACTAAAAGTCAAATTAGGATCCAATCATCATCAAATTACATCGGATTTACTAAACGAATCTTACGGCTAAAATAATTACATGAATACTTGAATTTTACATGATGGAATCCCACGATTTAATAAGGCTTACGTGGCACCAAAAATTAATGGTTCAATTCAGTCACATTTTGAAAAGTATGAATTCAATCTTTAATGCTATGTGCACCAAAATCAATGAGTCGACTCATCAATTTTAATAAAAGACATTTGATTTTTTAAATTACCACGTTTATTAAAATTAGTGAATTAACCCATACATTTTTTAATCAAAGAAATTTGATTTTTTTTTTAATTACCACATGCATCAAAATCACTGAATTAACCTACAAATTATTAATCAAGAAATTTGATTTTTTGAATCGCCACTTAAACTAAAATCAGTGAGTTAACCCACAAATTATTAATCAAAGAATTGATTTTTTTGAATTGTCACGTGAACAAAAATCAGTGAGTTGATTCGCGTGCCCATTTCATAAAAAATTTTGATTTTAAACTTTCAATGTACACAAAATTAGTGAGTTAACTCACGTGCCCATTTTATAGAAAATTTTGATTTTAAACCTCCGATGTACACAAAATCAGTGAGTTGACTCAAGTGTCCATTTCATAGAAAGTTTCTACTTTATACCTCCAATGTATACTAAATACTAGATTTGACTCACATGCCGATTTCATAAAAAATTTCTATTTGAAACTTCTAATGTACACAAAATTAGTGAGTTGACTCAAAATTTTGATCAAGAAAATCTTGATTTTCTAAAATAGTCACGTGCGTCAAAATTATTGATTTAACTCACATATCCATTTTATAGAAAAAAATCGATTCAAATTTCTAATGTACCTAAAATCAGTGAGTCGACTTCAATAATTTTGATCAAGAAAATTTTGACTTTTCAAAATCGTCACGTGCACCGAAATCATTGAATTAACTCACATATTTATTTTATAAAAAAAAAAATCGATTCAAATTTCTAATGTATCCAAAATCAGTGAATCGACTCAATAATTTTGATTAAGAAAATTTTGATTTTTCAAAACCATCACGTACACCAAAATCATTGAATTAACTCACATATCCATTTTATAGAAAAAAATCGATTCAAATTTCTAATGTACCCAAAATCAGTGAGTCAACTTTAATATTTTTGATCAAGAAAATTTTAATTTTTCAAAACCACCACGTATGCCAAAATTATTAAATTAACTCACCTATCAATTTTATAAAAAGAAAAATCGATTCAAATTTCTAATGTACCCAAAATCAGTTAATCGACTCAATAATTTTGATTAAGAAAATTTTGATTTTTCAAAACCGTCACGTGTGCCAAAATCATTGTATTAACTCACATATCTATTTTATAGAAAAAAAAATCGATTCAAATTTCTAATGTACCCAAAATCAGTGAGTCGACTTAATAATTTTGATTAAGAAAATTTTAATTTTTCAAAATCGTCACGTGCACCAAAATCATTAAGTTAACTCTCATATCCATTTTATAAAAAAAATCAATTCAAATTTCCAATGTCCCCAAAATCAGTGAGTCGACTTAACAATTTTGATCAAGAAAATCTTGATTTTTCAAAATCATCTCGTGCGCCAAACTTAATGAATTAGTTTATACATTTCGTAAAATCAACGAATTGATCCATTAATATTAGATAATGAGGAAATCGACCCGATAATATTAATAATTAATTAGTTGATCTATCAATATTTCAAAAATTTTAAAAATTACCATTAGTGTCACGTATACTTAAAAAATCGACGAATCCATTCGGGTACATAAAAAATTATGAAATGAAGAAAAAATAAATAAAATAAAATAAAAAATAAGAAAAAGTAAATAAAAAAAATTACCTTTGCCGAATGATTTCGGACGCTTAGATTCCTTCAACAAATACTCGAAATAGCTTATGAGTAGTGTCGTGATCTTACGAGTTTAATGTGTGAATTTTCCTTCAAAATAATTTTTTTTTTGGTTGTTTGAATGGTTGAAAGAAAGATGTAGTGAGAGAAAGAAAAATATAGAGAGTGAAAGAAAGAAGATGATTAGGGGTATCTTCTATTCTTGATTTTTTTTGTTTGAAGATGACGAAAAAATGTTAATAAAAGAAGATGAATGTTGTAGATTTTTTTTTTAAAATAGAGAAGAAGAAGAAGAAGTGGGATTACCATCCAACGTGAGAGAGAAGAGTTGAAGATGTTAATGAAGAAGAAGGTGTGACTTTTTTTTTTTCAAGAAGGAAGAAGAAGTTTGTAGGTTTAATAGTGAAAAAAATGTAGTTATTTTTTTTTAAGGATAGTCCCAAAAATATTTTTTTTAATCGTTCATTTGATCTTCTTTTATGGTGCTTCTACCATCAAACATGAAAGAGGGAAAAATGGGAGTGATAGTGGAGGACATGGGTAGTTATGAGAAGTTAGAGAGGGAGATGGAGGACATGGGAAAGAGAGAGTTGGAGAAGAAAATGTGTGTCCACGTATTTTTTTCTCACTTTATTTTTTATTTTTTATTTTTTATTTTTTGAGAATGGGGGTGGTGATCTCACGCTACTTTCCTTAATGATCTCTCATAGATTATTAAATTGATTCGTCGGCTGAAACTCGATTTTAATTCAATCCGATTTGGATTTCAATTTCATTGAATGAATTTTATTTTGGGTTGATTGATTTAATTTTGAATTCGATTGATCGATTTTAGTTTTCAATTTGGTTGATCGATTTTAATTGGTCGATTGAATTTTAATTTCAATGTTAATCGATGGATTGGATTTTGAGTTAAAAATTTGATGGATTTGAATTTTCACTTTGCTTAATCAATATAATTTTAATTTGACTTTTGTTTGATTATGATTTGATTTTGAATTTTTTTTTTAATTTGATTTTGAATTTTTCTTTTAATTTGATTTTGAATTTCAATTTGATTTTAAAATTTGATTTGTTTGATTCAATTTTAATTTGATTTTGATTTTATTTTGATTGGTTGATCGATTTGATTGATTCGAATGATTTTTAACTTAAATTTCAATTTGATTTTCAATTGAATTTTGATTGATTTTTGTCGATGTTTAAATTTTAATTCTAATTTTGTATTTCAACTTGATTTTAAAATTTGATTTGGTTGATTCAATTTTAATTTGATTTTGATTGGTTGATCAATTCAATTTAATTTTACATTTTAATTGGTTGAATGATTTTTAACTTGATTTTTGATTTTGTATTTTAATTGGTATCTTGATTTTTAATTTAAACTTAGTTTTTATTTTATATTTTAACTGAAATTTAATTTGATTTCCGATTTTAAATTTTTGTTAAATTTTGAATTTTAATTTGATCTTAGTTTAGTTTAATTTTCAATTTGAATTTTATTTTAATTTTTGGTTTAAATTTGATTTGAATTTTGAATTGGTTTCTTGTTGAATTTTAGTTAGATTTTCGATTTGAATGTTATTTTCTTAGAGATCAGGGTCTCTATGTCAGAATTGGATATTGAGGGGCATTTTGGTCATTTTGGTGATTTTTTACATATTTTTCTCGACTTTTTTTTTATTTTTATCGATTTGGATCCCATTAGACTCGAAATCACATTCTGAGTGCAATGGAGGTACTTTCGAGATTTTTCAGGGGTCCAAAATTTATGAGGGGTATTTTCATCATTTTGGTGATTTTTACAGTTTTTTACAAATTTTAGCGTGAGGTTTCTTTTAGTTTCTGTGTGATTATTTCTAAGTCTCAAAGTCATATTTTCCTAGCGTAGCGAAGTCTCTAACTTATCGAATTATATAGCGAACCTATCTGTACGTGCTTGCTAAGTCGGGCATAAGATGTAGTGATCCTAAGCGTGCGTAAACTTCTATGTCGAATCGTGACGAGTAGGGGGATGAGAAGAAACTAGAAACATAAGGAATCAAGCAGTACTCACAAGCCTTCGAATTTTTTATGTTCATCATTAGGAATCCACAACAACCAAATGACTAATTGTTGAATTAGGCAGAGGAAAAAATGGGGTGTCTACACCTTCTCATTCAGCTTGCACATATATAAATATTATATCAAAGTTACAAATAACCATTATATTTTGATAGCATTCAGACTTTTCCCTTCTCCTGTAAGGAATTTGTCTATCCCATGGAATGTAAGCAAGGATGAGTGTTCCATCAAGAGCACCTTTGTTAATTAATTAAAAAAAATACATAACTACTAATAAAAAATATAAACATAAATATAAATTATCATGGGTAGAAAGTTAGTGAATTTGCCTCGACCCGTTTTCCACCAAATTGCGAATAGGAATAGGGGTCTGATTGGTAAATTGGGATTTTTAGGGAATAAGGAGTCGCCACCTAGTTTAGGTCTAGGAACCATAAATAACTCCAAAATGGATCGATCGATCCACGAATAAGAGAAATGGGTAAGGGGTCAGATTACTGGTTTCGGAAGGTGTTAGGCATCGAACCCACCCGATCAAGATGATCGGTCTCTACTATGATCCAAACTATTCTATGGTCAACAAGTGGAGACTAAAGTTAAGCTAGTGTCCCATCATCATCAAATTATACCAAATGTGCTAAACAAATCTTGAGGTCAATATTGTCTTAGATATTACATGATTCTCGAATTCCACACAAAATGGAAATATTTGAAAAATCCATCTATAATCCATGCTCCGAAGTTCACATGATAATATTTTTCCAACTCATCCAAAATAGGAACTCATGAAAATCCTCCAAATAGGAAAATTATAAATACGAAACTATTAAAATAGAATTTATGAAGCATTTAAATTGGAAATTTAAAATTTTCCAAATTGGGATTTGAATAATATATAATGAATTCTCAAATTAGAAGTTTATAGAAATGAATTCTTCAAAATAGCAAGTTCCAAAAAATATAAAATTTTCAAACTAGAAAATCCCGAATTCCTCTATTTTTAACTACTACAACACACCACTGATCCAAACAATATGCTATTCATGGCAACATGGTATGCATTCAAATATTACGTGAGAATAATCAAGATATTATTAACATGGTAAGGCAAATCCATACACAAAAGCAACAATCACGTGGAATTAATTATCAACATGTAACACCTTAAAAACTAATATTCCACAGAATGTTCTCAATTAGATGCAAACTAATCACAAGATCACGTGCAATCCTAAAGTCGTTAAAAATCTAGAATATGCAACACGTATTGAGATTCATATCAAAGTACCAACACCGAGTTAACTCATCATAACAAAACATCTAGCTCGCTTATTTTATGGAAGTCCAATATTGAGGCTAAGAGAAAACAGAACCTACGTTAAAATTCAGCCTCAACACATATTCAAAATTCTTTACCAATCATTCGGTATGGAAAACAAATTTAGAACAGGTATACATCAATTTGAAATTCAGCATATAATCGAATTCACCTTGGATTTTTTAAAATAGAATTGGAAATCTATTTAATCCAATTTGGATCCGACTACAATCCTTGCAAAATTGATATGAAGCAATCATTATGAAAAGAAACACAAAGAATATTACCCGCTAATAAGTCGTGCCAAAGAATATAAGAATTAAAAATCTGAGCGGTAATAATCCAAACACGATGAGCAAATTCTCGTCGATTGCTACGATTCCTTCAGGAATACTCAGTTACTTCTGCAAGAAAGTAGAAAACCGATAAGGTGCTAGTAGTGAGAGGGGTCTGAGATGAGGGTGAGTTTAATTGAAATAAATCTGTGAAGGGAGCTCGGTTGATGCATTAATGCTTAAAAGAAGATGATTATGGAGGTTTATAACGAGGCGGGTATTAGCAATGGTAAAATATGAAGGAGAATTAGAGATGGAGTGAATGTAGAGGGCTGGTTTTAATGGTGAAGGGGTAACTGTGAAGAAGGTGATGCTTTTAATGGTGGAGCGTGAGTGGATGTGGATGCTGGTTTTAATGGTGGAACGTAAGTGAAGGTAATGGCGACTTTTAATGATGGAACGTTAGGTAGATGATGTGGTGGGTTGAGAACGATGATGATGGTGTTTTGGGTAAGGTACTGTACTGAAAGGGCTGCAAGGGATGGTAAGTATGCACAAGTAGGCCGTCTCCCTTCTATTCTTCTTCTTCTTCTCTTTTTCTTTTATTTTATCTCTTATTGTTCTCCTCTTATTCTGCTGTGTATTTTTACTTTCTTATTGTTGTCAAAGAAGATAACTCATCTTCAACCAATCGTGAATCAGAGAGAGAACTGAAGAGGAAGAGCACGTAAATAAGAGAAGAGATCAGAGAGAAAAAGGGCGTCAGAGAGAGAAGAGGCGGCAGCAGGGTGCGTTGCAGGCGTGACTACAGTGGGTTATGTTGTAGGTCAAACCAAAGGAGAAGAAGATGAAGTGCAACAAAGATGGAGCACGTTCAGCCACCCTTCTCTGTAATTATTTCTTCCCTTTTCTTCTTTCTATTTTCTTTGCTGTCCAATAGAGACTGCATATGTACAAAAGGTGAAAAAGAAGATAAAGAGGGGAAGAGGTGCAAGGCAGAGACAGAGGGCCCAGAAAATGAATAGAGTCTAGCCATTTAAATAGAAACTGAGTTTTTGAAATTGTCCTCGATCCACGGGGTGCTCGGATCCGCTTTTAACCCTTGAGGTTTGGGAGTCGCCACCTAGTTATTACGGTCTAGGAACCGAATACTGACTCTAAACGGATAAAGAAACTAATCTACTAAAGAAAAACTGAATCCGAGGATTACATTACGGGTTGGAAGGTGTTAGGCACCAATCCCGCCCGACCAATGTCGGTCTCTACTTATCCCAAATAAGACTACATTGCTAACAACAAAATCTAGATAAAAAAAATAACATAAATTTTACCTTTGATACGCAAATGTTTTATTCCCTCAGATCTGATGAAACTGCTCCTTGTACCGTACTCCTTACTTCGTTCTGTCTCCGGATCTGATTTCTGATCTCCAAGGTAAGGTATCTCTTTCTTGGATCTGAATTCTTCGAATTTTGTTATGGATTTTGGGGTGTTTTTGAAGGGTTTCTAGGTATTTTTCAAGCTAAAATTGAAGTATTGGTGTTAGGTAAGGAGTTGGGGCTTCAAAATTAGGGTTTTGGGAAGGTTGTGGAGGCTTCTTCACCTACTTTTTCTAGGGTTTTTTCTTTGATACGAAAATAGGGTGTGGAGACTCCTATTTATAAAGTTTTTTAGAAGCATTAGGGTTTGATTAGGATTTCTTTTAGAGTTTTAATTAGGGTTTTGACTTTGGTCTTATGAGATTGACTTAGTCTTTAGGGTTTTAATTTAGGATTTTGACTTTAGTCTTATGACATTGACTCGATTAATTTAGATTAGGATTTTGATTTAGGGTTTTGACTTTAATCTTAGGAGATTGACTTGATTAGTTTAGATTATGATTTTGATTTAGGATTTTGACTTTAGTCTTATGAGATTGACTTTAATACTTTGACTTTAGTCTTTCTTGATTGACTTTTAATATCTTGACTTTAGCTTTACTCGATTGACTTTAATATTGACTTTAGTCTTACTTGATTGACTTTTGGAGAACTCCCTTTTATTTTATCTTTAATTTTTTAGGCCCCCAGATGGAGGGGTCCTTGAATAAATATCCTGGCAACCATCAACAATTTTGCCTAAAAACCTGATTGATCAATTTTTTGATTTAAAATTTTAAATTAATTTTATTAATGTTTCACTTTACATTATTTTATGGTTTATTTATTAATTTCAAAATTTTTAATTATTAAATTTGTAAAATTACCATTTTGCCATCGGAGAGGATTTTTTACGTTTTAAGTCGTTTTTCAATGTTCCACGATGTTTTGGAATCAGTTTTTCATAAGAAATTCGATGGGAATGTTGGTTTTTGTCATTTATGAAGTTTTTTGTGTGAAATGATTGTGAACTTTATGAGGGACATTTCCATAATTTTGTCGAATCCTGTGAAAATTGGCAAAATGATTTGTTTGGTTTTGATTTGTTATTTTATGTGTTTGAATGAATTTTCCTAATCGTAACGTAGGCTCAAGGGTTGTTTTGATCTTAGGGGTATTTTGGTAACTTGATAATTTTTAGTGATTTTTATCGTGAAGCTTCTTTTTGATCTGCAAGATGATGATTTCTATGTTTCTAGGGTGGTATTTTCCTAACGTAGCGTGGTTCTTGAGTTTTGTCAATTCGAGATACCTCGTCCGGATTTCTGAAACATATCTGATAACAAAATAAAGCATTGGAGTAGACATCCATCATTGGGAACCGTTGCGATCGGGTTGACGAGTTGATTAATCAGTGGAGTACAAAAATGGGGTGTCTACAGTTTCTATTTTGATAGATTCGTTTCTATTTCTTTTTTACACTTTCTCTCACTTTTCTTCTTTTGGGAGAATGGGAGTAGCGATCTCATGCTACTCACCTTATTGGTTGTCGAGTCATGGTTGGCCAATTTCAGATTTAGTTTCATCGGTTGATTAGTTTTTAATCTTGAGTTTTATTAGTTTTTATTTTGAGTTTGGTTTAAAATTTTAATTTGATTTTAATTTTTGGTTTGAGTTTTAATTGTTAATTGGCCATTTGATTTTAATTTTAATTTCAATTGATTAATTTTAATTTTAATTGTATTGCTTAATTTGATTGGAATTTTATTATTTATTTATTTATTTATTCATTGATTGACTTTAGTTGGGTTTTGCTTTTAATTAGGATTAGTTAATTAGCCTTTAACTTGATTTATTTTCCATTTAATTTTGAATTTTAATTTGAATTTTAAGTTGATCTTAAATTTTAAGTTGTCGATTAAATTCTAATTTTAGTTTAATGGTTATTTTCAATTTGAAATTTTTTATTTGATTGTAAATTTTAATTGATTTTAATTTTAAATTATAATTTAATTTTGATTATTCGATGTTTTTTTCTTGAAGTCTTTTTAGTTTTTTAATTGTGTTTTCCTAAGCGTCGAGGTTTCTAAGAGTCGAACATCAAGGGGCGTTTCGATCATTTTGTGATTTTTTCATAAATTTCTCTGATTTCATCGATTGGGTCCCGTTAGACTCGAAATCTCATTTTGAATGTAGTGGAGGTACTCCCAAGACTTTCTAAGGTCTGAAATTCATGAGGGGTATTTTCGTCATTGTATCAAATTTTGTTTGTTTTTACGAATTTTGGCATGGGGTTTCTTTTATTCACAACGTGATTAAGTCTCGAGGTCATGTTTTCCTAGCGTAGCGAGGTTTCTAAGTTATCTAAATGTGTAGTTGAAAACGCGCTCGATCCGCGGGGTGCGCGGATAGGCTTTTGACCTTTGAGGTTTGGGAGTCGCCACATAGTTATTACGGTCTAGGAACTGAACATTGTGTCTAAAATGATAAAACAACTAATCTACCAAAAGAAAAAAAAAACTAAGTTCGGGGATCAAGTTACGAGGTTGAAAGGTGTTAGGTACCAACCCCACCCGGAAACGCCGATCTCTACTAATTCCCAAATAAAACTACGTTGCTAACAAGACCTAAATAATAATATAAAAAAATAAAAATGATAATCTTTTCCGAACGCAACGGTTTTCTTCCCTCAGATCTGATAGAATAACTCCTTGTACAGAATTTCTCGCTTCGTTCTATTGTTGGATCCAATTTATGATCTCCTAGTTGAGGTATCTTCTTCTTGGATCTATGAGTTTTCTGATTTTTTTTTATGGATTCTAAGGTATTTTAGAAGGATTTTTGGGTAGGGATGTTAGGTAAGGAGTTGGGGCTTTAAAATTAGGGTTTATGGGAGGTTAGGGAAGCTTTTTGACCTACTTTTTCTAGGGTTTATTTTTTGATACGAAAATAAGTTGTAGGGACCCCTATTTATAGATTTTTTTAAGTGCTTGTTTTGATAGAGTTAATATTTAATTATAATTCTTTTAGAGAGAGTTATTGTTTAATTATAATTATTTTAAGTAGAGTCATATTTTAACTAGAGTTATTATTTAATTATGATTGTTTTAAATAGAGTTATTATTTAATTAGAATTCTATTAGGATTTTGACTTTTAGTTTCACTTGATTGACTTTAGTCTTACTTGATTGACTTTAAGATTTTGACCTTAGTCTTACTTGATTGACTTTAAGATTGACTTTAGTCTTACTTGATTGACTTTAAGATCTTGAATTTAATCTTATTGGATTGATTTTAAGATTTTGGAGAAACCCCCTTTATTATATTTTTAATACTTTGGGCCCCTAAATGGAGGGGTCCTTTAATAAATATCTAGGCAACCATCAACAATTTTGCCTGAGAGCCTGATTGATCGATTTTTTTGGTTCAAAATTTTAAATTAATTTTATTAATGATTCACTTTACACTATTTAATATTTTATTTATTAATTTCAATTTTTTAAATTTTTTTAATTGAAAAATTACCATTTTGCCCTTAAAGAGAACTTTTGCGTTTCAAGTCAATTTTTGATGTTGTAGGATGTTTTAGAATCGATTTTTCATAAGGAATTCAATGGGAATATTGGTTTGTGTCATTCATGAAATTTTTCGTGGAAAATGACATCGAACTTTATGAGGGGAATTTTCATAATTTTGTCAAATTTTATGAAAATTAGTGAAATGGTTTATTTGATTTTGATTTGTTGCTTTATGTGTTTGAAAGGGCTTTCCTAAGCGTAATGTAAGCTCTAGGATGTTTTGAGGTTAGGGGTATTTTGGTAATTTGGTCATTTTTTAGTGATTTTTATCGTGAAGTGTCTTTTTATCTGAAAAATGATGATTTCTATGTTTTTGGGATTATATTTTCTTAGCGTAACGTGGTTTCTACAGTTTTGTTATTTTAAGATACCTCATCCGAATTTTTGAAACATATTTAGTAACAAAATAAAGCATTCGAATAATCATCCATCATTGAGAACCGTCGCAATCGGGTTGACGAGTTGATTAATCAGGCAAGTGCAAAAATGGGGTGTCTACAGATGCCCCTCTTTGGTAGAGGGTTGAAGCAAATTAGATAGCAAATCTATTTCGGTAGATAGTACGATATCTGAATGCCAAAGCTAGTGACAATTTGTTTTACAGCCTGATTTAACAATTCATCGAGACGTTCGGATCCTTAAGGGTAAAACTCTCCCCGAACAAGTTTGTCTGGTGCTCGAGCTTGAACTCTCACTAACGATGTCAAATCCTCAAATTTTAAAAAATTCTCCTTGACTAATGTAAAAGTGCACGTGTATGCAATGATGTGATGCTTACTGAGTAAAAATGTGTTAGGTCCTAGAGTTCTTCTCTCGTCGACAATAATGATTCAGAATTGAGATGTCCTTATGCAACGAAAGCAATCATGGCAAGGTTGAATAATGAGGTAATTGGAGTCATAACATTGTAGGAACTTCGTTAAATCCTATTTGAAACTCTTTTTTAGAATTCGAAAAAGTTTAAGTCTCGTTTATCGAATTAGAACCTATTGTAACTACGCTTCTCGGGCTAAAGAACTTAAACAATCATGTTAATTCAATATGATTCAAACAAAGCTGGAGTCTCGTATCTCAGACTCTGGCTAAGGTTTACAAGAACTTAAATAATCCTATTAAAATTGGAGTCTCGTTTCTCGAACTCAAACTAAGGTTTATAGGCACTTCAAAAAACCTATTCATTATATGATTCAAAAAGTTGGAGTCTCGCTTCTCGAACTCGAACCTAGGTTTGTAGGCACTTCAAAAAATCTACTCATTCTATGATTCAAAAAATTGGAGTCTTATTTCTCGAACTCGCACTTAGGTTTGTAGGCACTTCAGAAAGCCTACTCATTCTATGATTCAAAAAGTTGGAGTCTCGTTTCTCAGACTCGAACTTAGGTTTATAGGCACTTCAAAAAGCCTACTCATTCTATGATTCAAAAAGTTGGAATCTCGTTTCTCGGATTCGAAATTAGGTTTGTAGGCACTTCAAAAAACCTACTTATTCTATATTCAAAAAATTGGAGTCTCGTTTATCGGACTCGAATTAGTTAAAGACTCGATATTGTCGAGTTCAAAGTTTGAAAGATTGGGCCTTTATTGGCTTATCATGCATTTGGATTCATAATTATCATTGGGCTTCGTCGGACTTTTAAGCTTTTGTAAGATTTTCTTTTTATCATGTGATCAAGAATAAAAACTTTGGAATCATAGTGAAAGTGCCCTCGATCCGCGGGGGTGCGCGGATCCACTTTTGACCCTTGAGGTTTGGGAGTCGCCACCTAGTTATTATGGTCTAGGAACCAAACTGACTCTAAAACGGATAATGAACTAATCTACTACAGAAAATTTGAATCCGGGGATCATGTTACGGGGTTGGAAGGTGTTAGGCACCAACCCCGTCCGGCCATTGCCAATCTCTACTTATCCCAAATAAATCTACATCGTTAATGACAAACTTAGATTAAAAAATAATGAAAAAAAGCTTACCTTCGATCTGCAAAAGTGTTATTCCCTCAGATCTGGTGAAAACGGCACCTTGTACCGTATTCCTTACTTCGTTCTATCTCCGGATCTGATTTTTGATCTTCGAGGTAAGGTATCTCCTTCTTGGATCTGGGTGCTTCGAATTTGTTGTGGATTTTTGGGATGTTTTTGAGAGGTTTTTGGGTGTTTTTAGGCTAAAATCAAAGTAGGGGTGTTAGGTAAGGAGTTGAGGCTCCAAAATTAGGGTTTTAGAGAGGTTGTGGAGTCTTCTTCACCTACTTTTCCTAGGATTTTTTCTTTGATATGAAAATAGGGTGTGGAGGCTCCTATTTATAAAGTTTTTAGAAGCATTAGGGTTTGATTAGGATTTCTTTTTAGGGTTTCAATTAGGGTTTAGACTTTGGTCTCATGAGATGGACTTAGTCTTTAGAGGTTTGACTTAGGGTTTTGACATTAGTCTTATGAGATTGACTTGATTAGATTAGGATTTTGATTTAGGGTTTTGACTTTAGTCTTATGAGATTGACTTGATTAGTTTAGATTAAGCTTTTGATTTAGGGTTTTGACTTTAGTCTTATGAGATTGACGTTAATACTTGACTTTAGTCTTACTTGATTAACTTTAATTTTGACTTTAGTCTTATTTGATTGACTTTAATATCTTGACTTTAGTCTTGCTTGATTGACTTTAAATTTTTGGAGAACCCCCCTCTTTTATATCTTTGATTCTTTGGACCCCCAAATGGAGGGGTCCTTAAAGAAATATCTTGCAAACCATCAACAATTTTTCTTGAAAGCCTGATTGATCAATTTTTTGGTTTAAATTTTATAATTAATTTTATTAATGTTTCACTTTACATTATTTAATGATTTATTTATTAATTTCAAAATTTTTAATTATTAAAATTGTGAAATTACCTTTTTGGAGAGGATTTTTTACGTTTTAAATCATTTTTCAATGTTCCAGGATATTTTGGAATCAGTTTTACGTAAGGAATTTAATGGGAATGTTGGTTTTTTTTAATTTATGAAGTTTTTTGCATGAAATGGTCGTGAACTTTATGAGGGGTATTTTCATGATTTTGTCAAATTTTGTGAAAATTGGCGAAGTGGTTTACTTGGTTTCGATTTGTTGTTTTATGTGTTTGAGTGGATTTTCCTAAGCGTAATGCAGGCTCTAAGGTTGTTTTGATATTAGGGGTATTTTGGTAATTTAGTCAGTTTTAGTGATTTTTATCGTGAAGCTTCTTTTTTATTTGCAAGATGATGATTTCTATGTTTCTGGGGTCATATTTTCCTAGCGTAGCATGGTTTCTAAGTTTTGTCAGTTCGAGATACCTCATCCCAATTTCTGAAACATATCTGGTAACAAAATAAAGCATTGGAATAGACATCCATCATTGGGAACCTTTGCGATCGGGCTGACGACTTGATTAATCAGGCGGATGCAAAAATGGGGTGTCTACAGATGCCCCTCTTTGGTAGAGGGTTGAAGCAAACTAGATAGCAAATCTATTTTGGTAGATATGCGATATCCGAATGCCAAAGCTAGTGACAGTTCATTTTGCAGCCTGATTTAACAATTCGTCGGGGTATTGGGATCATTGAGCGTAAAACTCTCCCCGAACTAGAAAAATGTCAGGTCCTTGAGCGCAAGCTCTCACTGGCAGTGTCAGATCCTTGAATTTTAAAAAATTCTCCTTGACTGATATAACAACTGTGCAAGTGTGTGGGCTCAAAATCTGAGATAGATTTCAAAGAGTTTGGGTTGGAAATGAGTCAAATCTGAGCATGAAGAAAATACAAACTGAGCATAATTCTAAGAAAACCCTTGGTGGCATCTGAGCATAATTCCGAGAAAACCCTCGGCAGTAACTGAGCATAGTTCCGAGAAAACCCTCGGCGGCATCTGAGCATAGTTCCGAGAAAAGCATCGACAGCATCTGAGCATAATTCCAAGAAAACCCTTGGCGGCATCTGAGCATAATTCCAAGAAAATCCTCAACGGCATCTGAGCATAATTCCAAGAAAACCCTTGGCGGCATCTGAGCATAGTTTCGAGAAAACCCTCGGCGGCATCTGAGCATAATTCCACGAAAACCCTTGGCGGCATCTGAGCATAATTCCACGAAAACCCTTGGCGGCATCTGAGCATAGTTTCGAGAAAACCCTCGGCGGCATCTGAGCATAATTCCAAAAAAATCCTTGGTGGCATCTGAGCATAATTCCAAGAAAACCATCGGCAGTAACTGAGCATAGTTCCGAGAAACCCTCAGCGGCATCTGAGCAAAGTTTCGAGAAAACCCTCGACGGCATCTAAGCATAATTCCAAGAAAACCATCGGCAGTAACTGAGCATAGTTCCGAGAAACCCTCAGCGGCATCTGAGCATAGTTTCGAGAAAACCCTCGACGGCATCTGAGCATAATTCCAAGAAAACCCTTGGCGGCATCTGACCATAATTTTGAAAAAATCCTCGGCGGCATCTGAGCATAATTCCAAGAAAACCTTTGGCGGCATCTGAGCATAGTTCCGAGAAAACCCTCGGCGGCATCTGAGCATAATTCCAAGAAAACCCTTGGCGGCATCTGAGCATAGTTTGGAGAAAACCCTCGACGACATCTGAGCATAATTCCAAGAAAACCCTTGGCGGCATCTGAGCATAATTCCGAGAAAACCCTTGGCAGCATCTGAGCATAATTCCAAGAAAACCCTTGGCGGCATCTAAGCATAGTTCCGAGAAAACCTTCGGCGGCATCTGAGCATAGTTCCGAGAAACCCTCGGCGGCATCTAAGCATAATTCCAAGAAAACCCTTGGCAGTATCTGAGCATAATTCCGAGAAAACCCTCGGCGGCATTTGAGCATAATTCCAAGAAAATCCTTGGCGGCATCTGAGCATAGTTCCAAGAAAACCCTTGGCGGCATCTGAGCATAGTTCCGAGAAAACCCTCGGCAGCATCTAAGCATAATTCCAAGAAAACCCTTGGCGGCATCTGAGCATATTTCCAAGAAAATCTTTGGCGGCATCTGAGCATAGTTCCGAGAAAACCCTCGGCGGCATCTGGCTGAGTAAAATTGAGAACAAAGAAATAAATCTGGGAGAGAAACGATGAAAATGAATCTGGAAAAGAGTGGTTGAATCTCGGAATGAATAGATTTGGGACAGAATGGATACCCTATCTCCTATGTGAGATTCAGAATGCATTTGTTTGAACCTCAAGGTTTTATTAAAAATGTTTTGTGAATTTAAAACCTGAGTTTTTATTTCTTTTGAACCTCAAGAGTTTTTCGAAAAACTGCTATCAAGAGGGTAACCTTAAGTTTGGAGTTCTCATTATCTTTTAGAATTAACATTGCTTAAAAAAAAATGTCTCTAGTTTGACAATAAACATGACATTGAAAATAATTGAACACATCATAAAGAAAATGCCCCTGGTATAAGGGGGAAATTACATATCTAGAGGAAAAAGAAAAAATGCCCCTTGTATGAAGGTTTGAAATATTTGATTACCACAAGCGCAATAAAGATCTAACTTTTAATTTTGATTAATTTTATTGAAGATTTTGAGTCAGGCTCAAGAGAATAAAATATTTCCTTTTGAGACTCATCATAGAATTCACCATTCTTTTCATTGGTTCACTTGGGGAAGTAAGAATTTTCAGATTGATCGTAGACAAGATACTTGTGGCTTCTGAATCTATGCCTGGTTTAAGTTGAGTATTGAACTTGATTATTCAGATTTCTGATGTTTCACCTCGAACTGCTCTCAGCTTGGGATTTTCTTCTATTTTTTATTTTTTTTTTATTTTTTTTTATTGCTCTAACTTTTGCCTAGATCACCTTTCCAGGTTTTCAATCTATCAAGTTTGCTCTAACTTTTGCCTAGATCACCTTTTCAGGTTTTCGATCTAGCGAGCTTTTTCTTTTTTCTTAGCTCTGATTGTTGTCAAAGTTGTCCTTTCAGATTTTCAACTTTGCGAGCTTGCCTTAATTTTTGCCTAAGTCGTCCTTTTCGGGTTTTCAACTTAGCAGGCTTCATCATTTTTTTTTTATCTTTTTCTTTTCCTCTGACCTTCTAGAATTACTGTCTGATCATGTTCTACTATCCTCCTTGACCTTTTCACACGGTACTTAGGAGGACTTTTATAGGTAGGCTTGGGACTAGGCATAAAATGAAAGGGATTTTGAGGCTCAAAAACACAAATGCCCCTTGTGTGGCATTTCATTTAAACTTTTTCTTAAATTTTCTTCCCCATTCTTTTGAATTTTTTTCTTTTTAGATTTTTTCTTCATCGGGGAATCTATTTTTTATTTTGGTGTGGTCGGACTTGAAGTAACTTCTCAGGTTGCCTACGTACCCCAAATTTTTTGGGATCAGACCAAAACGTAGTTCGGATTTTTCCCTCCCCTAGGTTAGGTGATCAGGCTAAGAAATAAAAGGCACAATTTTTCTCTTTTTGAACAGGCTGCAAAGGGGTTGAGAAAGGAGATAAAGAATTAGGTAATAAGAAAATTGATTCGGCCAAAAATGGCCTCCTTAAATGTAATACCGTTTGATTTGGTCAAGGTTGGTTGGTTCTGGTAACTCGATTCCATCATGATCTTGAAGCCTGACAGCTTTTCCTGGTAGTAGCTCCTTGATGATGTACGGACCTCCCCAATTTGGTTTGAACTTCCCTCTAGGATCAAAGATAGGTGTCCGATTCTCTTTGAGTACTAAATCCCCGACTTGTAAGTGACGAACCTTGATCTTTTTATCAAATGCACGGGCAACTCTTCTTTGATAAGCGTGCACGTGATACAAAGCTTTCAGTCATTTTTCTTCAATCAAATTCAATTCTTCATACCGCTGGCGAACCCAATCTGTTTCTGACAATTGACTTTCCAACAAGACCCTCAGAGATGGAATTTCCATTTCAACTGGCAAGACTGCTTCCATGCCATACACTAAGGAGTAGGGAGTAGCTCCAGTAGAGGATCGAATTGAAGTTCGATATGCCCATAGTGCAAATGACAGTTTTTCAGACCAATCTCGATGTGATTGACACATTTTCCTGATGATAGTCTTGAGATTCTTATTAGCTGCTTCGACTGCTCCATTAGTCTGAGGGCGGTAAGGAGATGATTTGTGGTGTGAGATTTTGAACTTTGAACACAAAGTAATAACTTCCGCTTTGAAATGTGACCCGTTATCAGAAATCAGTTCCGAAGGTACCCTGTACCGGCTGATGATGTTCGTTTGGATAAATTTTGCAACTCAAGACGCAGTGAGAACTGCATAAGAGGTAGCTTCGACCCACTTAGTAAAATAATCGATAGCAACCAAAATGTATTCATGCCCATTTGATGCTTTAGGCGATATTTTACCAATAATGTCAATTCCCCAAACTGAGAATGGCCATGGTGAAGTCAGACCAACTAATCGAGAAGGTGGCACATGTATGAGATTTGCATGTATTTGGCATTTGTGGCAGGTCTTGACCATGTGATGACAATCTATTTTCATCGTAGGCCAGTAGTACCCTTGTCTCATAATTTTCTTAGCTAACATTTTCCAACTCATGTGAGGGCCGCATTCTCCTAAATGTAGTTCAACCATTATCTATTCAGCTTGATCTTCATCGACGCACGACAAATGAATCCCATCATAAGACCTTTTGTACAAACTTCCTGCGCACAGGATGAATTGAGATGCTAATCTTAAAAGGGTTTGTCGTTCCTTCCTCGATGTTTTTTTTGGAAATTCTTGTTTTTCCAACACCTTTGTAATATCTGTGTACCACGGCTTTCCATCGGGTAGTCGAGTAACAATATTGATCTGACAACAATATGCAGGTTTGTCTTTGACTTCAACAGTGATCGGCCTCAATTCCATGCCAGGGGGTAAATGGATCATTGAAGATAGAGTGGCTAACGAGTCAGCAAATCTATTATCTTTCCTTGACACGTGTTGGAACAGAATAGCTTCAAACTTAATCACTAAGTTTAACAAATATTCATGATAAGGCTTCAGCTTTTCGTCCCTAGTCTTCCATTCTTCCAATGATTGGTGTATGACCAAGGCTGAATCCCCAAAAACTTCAATTTCTGTAATACCAAGATTCAAAGCAGCTTCAAGTCCAGCGATACATGCTTCATATTCGGCTGTGTTATTGGTGTTAGAGAAAGCTAACTTAATAGCAATCGAAACATGACATCCTTCCGAAAAAAACAGGACTGCCCTTATTCCATACCCATTCTGATTGGCGGCTCCATCAAAATACAACTGCCATGTTTGGTTCTGAGGCTCTTCTTCAACATGCAAGATGTTTTCATCTGGGAACTGATCAACATGCCTTATTCCTTCTGCTACTGGGTGATCTGCCAAGTATTCTGCTACAGCTCCCCCCTTGATGGATTTCTGTGTAACGTGCATGATGTCAAACTCTGATAACAACAATAACCATCGTGCGGTTCTCCCTGTCAGTGCCGATTTCTCGAAAAGATACTTGAGAGGATCCATCCGAGATAACAAGATAATTGAGTGGGATAGCATATAGTGTGGAAGTCTCTGGGTAGCCCATACTAGTGCCAATCAAGTTTTTTCCAGGGCGGAATACTTTCGTTCATACTCTAACATCTTCTTACTAATGTAGTAGATAGCCCTTTCTTTGCGAGTATCTTTGTCATATTGTGCCAGCATGCATCCCATAGCTTCTTCTGTGACTGACAGATAAAGAAGAAGTGGTTCACCCGGTGTGGGTGGAACCAAAATAGGCGGGTTCAAGAGATACTCCTTGACTTGGTCGAAGGTCTTTTGACATTGCTCATTCCAAACTGTTGGTTCATTCTTCTTGAGGAGCTTGAAAATAGGTTCGCAAACGTTGGTGAGTTGAGCGATGAATCTACTGACATACTGGATTCTATCTAAAAAACCTCGAATTTGCTTTTTAGTTTCCGGCGGTGGCATATCTTGGATAGCTTTAATCTTCACAGGGTCTACTTCGATCCCTCTTTGACTGACCACAAATCCTAACAATTTTTCAGAAGTTACTCTAAACACACATTTCTGCGGGTTGAGGCGTAGTTTATACTTTTGAATCCTTGTGAGAAATTTTTCTAAAGTAGTAACATGCCCCAGTCGTTCTTTGGACTTGACTATCATAATGTCTACATAGACTTCAACTTCCTTGTGTATCATGTCATGTAGTAGAGTCGTGGCTGCTCTCTGATAAGTGGCTCCGGCATTTTTCAGACCAAAAGGCATAACCTTGTAGCAAAAGGTTCCCCACTGTGTGATAAATGATGTCTTTTGCATATCTCGAGGATCCATTTTTATCTGATTGTACCCCAAAAACCCATCCATGAAGGACAATAAAGCGTGTCTTGCTGTACTATCTACTAGAACGTCTATGTCTGGTAATGGAAAACTATCCTTCAGGCTTGCTTTGTTTAGATCTCTAAAGTCCACACACATCCTGACTTTTCCATCCTTCTTCGGTACCGGGACGACATTGGCAATCCACTTAGGGTATTCTACTACTTCTAAGAATCCAGCGTTAATCTGCTTCGTAACTTCTTCTTTTATTTTCAGAGTCCATTCCGGTTTCATACGTCAAAGTTTCTGTTTAATGGGTCGAGCATCTGGATATAACGGAATCCGATGTTGAACAATGTCTGTGCTTATTCCCGGCATATCCTCATAAGATCACGCGAATACGTCTTTGAACTTTTGAGCAACTCTACTATCCTCTTTGCGTTCATCGGGGGATAATGTGATCTCAATCCGAATCTCTTGAGGATTTTCTTTTGTTCCGAGATTGATAACCTCTACTTCCTCCATTGGAGGTTGAGCCCGACGTTCATTTTCTTGTTCAAGTAATTTGATTATTTCAGGGGGAGGTTCTTCATCAGAAGATTCTCCCTCCGAAATCAGATTATTAGTTAAATTATTATTGCGCTCGGGGTAATCAAGAATTTCTTTCATTTCATTAAAAGAAGATGGGGTAACAGGACTCATTGCCAACTTGACAGACTCACTTAACTTAGCAGCAATAGTAGACTTACTTGACTCAACAGAAACAAATGACTCATCTGGCATGTCGGACTGAACAGGACTAAGAGGACTGACAGACCCAGTCTTGACTTGCAATACAGGACTAATTACATAATAGCTAGAGAGACACCCTACAGCAGGTTTGATTGCAGACTGAGGATTTGGGATCTCCTTCTCAGTTGACAATACCAAGACACTGTGATCTTCAATGAATAACTGGTCGATGTTGAGGGAGTCTAGATTGAACTGCCAGTCTTCAATTTTCTTCTCTTTAGCTTTCGTGCTTGCTTCCTCTTCAAGCCAATCCATACCAAAGAAGATCTCAAATCCCGGCAGACGAGTACCTGTGATGTGGTCAATGAATGGCTCGGGGAACCCATAGTAACGGAAATCTTCTCCTTCCTTCATGAAATAGCCATTAAGGGTCTTACGATAAGACTTCATTTTGATGAGATCCGTGGTGCGTCTTTGCCTTTTCGCAATTGCCTTGTCTCGCTTTGTCTTCCAGTATTGGGCCCAATCTTCATTAGTAGGCTTATATCCTAGTCCAAATGTGCCGATGACCTCTTTAATCACTGGTGCTTCTTTAATACCTTGTTGCTTGCGACCTAAGCCCATGCCAGGAAAAAATCTCATTTTCTTGAATATATTGGCCATATTGCAGTTAGAAGTTTTTTCCATTGGAAAATATTCTTTCATGGCTTGATCCCATTGGACTGAGCATATTTTCTCAAACTCGAACCTATTGAGCTCTACTCCCTGTTGTTCTGGCTGAATATCAAGCAGCGGCTCATCCTTAGCTTTAGTACTATTTATGATCCCTACAATTTCAGCATCTCCATGGAGAGTGATCACTAGCCCATCTCTGATAAACTTGACCTTCTGGTGCAGCGTAGAAGGTATGGCTTTGATTTGGTGTAGCCACGGTCTTCCTAATAACAGATTAAAGGAGGACTGGATGTCTATGACATGAAATTCTGCCAGAAATTCAGTTATGCCCGTGGACAATCGAAGGTGCAGAATTCCCAGTACGTCCCTTTTAGTGTTATCATAGGCCCTAACCCCTTGATTAGTGGGCTTGAGATCTTTAGTTTTAAACCCAAGGCAAGTGGCGGTCTTCAAAGGGTAAACATTCAATGCACTCCCATTATCGATCAATACCAGAGGTACCCTCATCTCGTTACAGTCAACTGTGATGTGCAGTGGCTTAGTGTGGTTTGCTCATTCCTTTGGGAGATCGGAGTCCGAGAATGACAAGATATTTTTCACATAGGTCGCCCCTACTATGTTGGCCAGCTGATCTGGAAAAGTATCAAGGGAGACTTGGGCTGTACTTAATACTTTGAGAACAACCTCCCTATGGGCAGTGGAAGCCATAAGTAATCCCCAAACTGAGATATTGGCTCCTGATTTCTTCAATTGCTTAATCATGGAGTTATCTTCTTCAATGTTTTCTTTGATAGGATATTCTCTTTCTTTTCTTGCCAAGGCTGCCGGATTATCAACACAAAGTTCTTGTGGCTTAAAAATTCTTCCCCCTCGAGTCATATGTCTAACTTCATCACAGGAGAGAAGATAAGGTTCATCTTCTTCAGTCAGCACGTATGGATCTTCATCTGTTAAAGGTACAGGGCTTTTTAAGTTCATCTGGGCCAACAGGTAACTGGTGAATGTGGGGCTACTGTATCAAGGCGGGGATAAACAATACGTATCATCTGAGGTTAAATCAAATGGTTCATAGTTTGTGGTGAAAACCTCATTAGTGAAGGCTATCTCGACAAGAGGGTAACTAGGCGATTTGCCTTGGATAGGATGGATAAGAGAGACAGGATCGAATGGTAATGGTGTATGAGACACCATGTTCAAAGTTGGTGGAGGTTGATAGGTAGGCAGTGGATTAGTGGTGACATTCGGTGGGCTAGGGATTGTGACCTTCTTGTTGTTAATCAGGTTTTGAATGGCATGACGTAGGGTAATACATCGATCTGTGTGATGGCCAGGATTTTGATGGAACTCGCAGAACAAGTTAGAATTGTGTCCAGCTGGCAAGGGATTAGGTAGAGGTCGGGGTTGGATAGGGGTAAGAAGCCCTTTTTTCACCAATTTGTGAAAAGCTACAGTGAGGCTCATCCCTAGATTGGTAAATTGACACGGAGTTCGAGGTTGACTTGGGTGAGCCTGGTTATTAGCTCGGACTGGGGGTTGAGCTGGGGTAGCTGATGTGTTGGCTATGTAGACATGGTTGGTGCTAGGTTTAGAAACATAGAGTTTCTAAGCTTGTTATCCGAGGGGTTAGAAAGAATCCCAGAGGCAAATGTGTCCTCGAGTTGGCTTCCAGCTTGTCACAATGACTCAAAAGTAGGGAGATATTGGGCTACTAAGTGTTGAGCATATCCTTGCGAGAGGTTCTTTAGGATAATCACTACTTGTTCTTTCTCTGACGGTCTATCCCACATTTGGGCAGCCTTGGCCCTCCAACGACCAATGAAATCAGTAAATGTCTCCCCATTTCTCTGCTTAGTCGCCTCCAAATCTCTTCTTGAAGTCTCAATCTCGGTACTGTACTTATACTGATGCCAGAAAGCCTTTGACATGCTCTCCCAGGTGCCTACAGTAACTGAATCTTGAGATATTAGCCAACGTAGTGCTGACCCTGATAAAGTCCTCTGAAACAACAACGTCATATGTTCGTCACTGAGCCCCATAGTGCGCATGTTAGTAACATACACCTTAAGATGTGTTTTTGCACACCCTATACCACTAAACTTATCCATTTCCGGTATTACAAATTTCTCTGGCAAATGAATTCTGGGGATGCGGTTCAAAGCTTCAATGCCTGCTGCAATTTCATTGATGCCTTTTATACTTTTCATAGCCGACTCTAATTGAGACATTCTATTAGCTAACATCGGATTTTCATCGATATATTTTTCATCTCCGTCGAGTTCGAAGACTTCATGTGGACGTCTCTCTTCTACTTTCTTTCCTTTTGGATCATTTAAGAGATTGCCTGTTGATTCCGAGGTCTGTTCTAGCACTTCCACTTTCCCCTTTATACTGGTGATATCATTGGCAAAGGCTGCCAAGACCTTACGGATCTCTGTAAGTTCAGATTCTGAAGCCATCTCTGCTTGTTGACTTGGTACCGTAGCTCGTTCTAACCGACTGGACTTACGACTCCAACTAGGAGGTGGACGCTTGAGTTTGGGCGCAATGAAAATCCTATATGACCCCATCAAAGGTAAATTTAGTCAATTTCAGTATTACCCTCTTGATAACATTTTAAGGAATCATTTCATTGAGGTTTGTGCACCAATCCATTAATTAATCCATTCACATAATGAACATTCAAAAAAGAAATCAATATTCATTTGAAAGAAAAATAACTTTATTGAAAATGATTGACAAATAAATGTTCTTATTAAAAACATCTTTCAACAAATCTGAATTGAACTATTTTTACATGGACGCTTGGCTTTGTCTTGACGGTCATCAGGATTGCTGTCAGGCTTGACCCTCTTGGCTCTAACAACTGGCTCTTTGAATTCTGCCGGTCCGTCTTGATACCCTAAAGTGCGCTTGTTCCAAGCTTTCTCAATGAGGTGTACTAACTTTTCAGTCAATGGCTCGGGGGGAAAGAAGGCTTTGTGCTGAGGTAAAGATAACTCTGTAGGTACGTCGTATTGTTCTGGGATCAGATTAGGATGGTAAAAAGATGTTTCTTCTAAACCAATCAGACGGACATAGTATGATCCTTTGGTTCCTAGAACAGGGGGATCAGTCATCCACCAAGGTGAAAGCGCCCTCGATCCGCGGGGTGCGCGGATCTGCTTTTGACCCTTGAGGTTTGGGAGTCACCACCTAGTTGTTAAGGTCTAGGAACCAAACTGACTCTAAAAATGGTAAACTAATCTACGAAAGAGAAAAAGAGTCCGGGGATCACGTTACGGGGTTGGAAGGTGTTAGGCACCGACCCCGCCCGGCCAAAGCCGGTCTCTACTAACTTCCCAAATATATCACATTGCTAAAAATCTAGATAAAAATAAAAATAAAAAATTACATACCTTTCCGATAGCAAGGATTTTGTTCCCTCAGATCTGACAAAAATAGCTCCTTGTATCGTGCTCCCTTGCTTCGTTCTGTCTCCGGATTTGATTTCGGATCTCCGAGGTAAGGTATCTCCTTATTTTTGGATCTGAACTCTTCAAGTTTGTTGCGGATTTTAGGATGTTTTTAGAAGGTTTTTAGACGTTTCTTATGCTAAAATCGAAGGGGGCCAAAACTGGGGTTTATGGGGGGCTAGGGGAGCTTCTAGACCTACTTCTCTTAGGGTTTATGATTTGATACGAAAATAGGGTGTGAGCACCTCTATTTATAGATGTTTTTAGGGGTTGATTTGGATAGAGTTAGTGTTTAATTAGAGATCTTTTAATTAGAGTTGTGTTTTAGTTGGACTTATTTTAGGTAGAATTGTGTTTAAGTTAGAATTGTTTTAGGTAGAATTGTTTTTAAGTTAGAACTCTATTAGATATAGTTATTAATCAATTATAATTCTATTATGACTTTTGGTCTTTATTTGCTTGACTTTTAATGTTTTGACTTTAGTCTTAATTGATTGACTTTTAATATCTTGACTTTAGTCTTACTTAATTGACTTTAATTTTGACTTCAGTCTCACTTGATTGACTTTAATACCTTGAATTCAGTCTTGCTTGATTTACTTTTAATTATTGGAGAACCCACCTCCATTATTTCTTTAATTTTTTTGGACCCCCAAATGGAGGGGTCCTTAAAGAAATATCCCACGAACCCTCAACAATTTTACTTGAAAGTCCGATTGATCGATTTTTCAGGTTCAAATTTTTAAATTAATTTCATTAATGTTTCACTTTAATTATTTAATGTTTTATTTATTAATTTCGAATTTTTTAATTATGAAAATTTTGAAATTACTATTTTGCCCCCGGAGAGGACTTTTCATGTTTTAAGTCAGTTTTTGACGTTCTAGGATGTTTTAAAATCGATTTTTCATAAGGAATTCAATGGAAATATTAGTTTTTGTTATTTATGAAATTTTTTGTGTGAAATGGTCGTGAACTTTATGAGGGGCATTTTCGTAATTTTGTTGAATTCTTTTAAAATTGGTGAAATGATTTATTTGGATTCGATTTGTTATTTTATGTGTTCGAGAGAGTTTTCCTAAGCGTAATGTAGGCTCTAGGGTTGTTTTGATGTTAGGGGTATTTTGGTAATTTGATAATTTTTTAGTGATTTTTATCGTAAAGCTTCTTTTTGTCTAAAAGATGATGATTTCTATATTTCTGGGATTGTATTTTCCTAGCGTAGCGTGGTTTCTAAGATTTGGTTAATTCGAGATACCTCATCCGAATTTCTGAAACACATCTGGTAACAAAATAAAGCAATGGAATACACATCCATCATTGGGAATCATTACAATCGGGTTGACGAGTTGATTAATCAGGCGGATGCAAAAATTGGGTGTCTACACAAGGGCACTTAAAACCAATATGACAGGCAAGGCGAGAGTCTAACCATTTGCTCCAAGCTTTGACTGAGTTGTGACGCACTAACAGGTTTCTCTTAGAAAAGTGTTCTGGCCCATATTCGAGGTTTGATGGAACCTCTACGATTTTGAGACGATCACAAAGCCACATATAGAGTAAGTAGGGGCTTCCTTTGAAGCTTTCCCGCTCACCATTTTTTATGGCATCTAAACCTGAGAAAGTTTCAGCTAGGATGAGAGGTACTAGGTTGGCTTTCCTTGAGAGTTGTGAGGCTATATCTATGAAGGACTCAGGGATAGTTTGGCCATCACTATTGGAGGTCAGCATGTATTGGGCTAGGATTCCTAGACACAATTGATAATCTCTAGTGGCTTGCCAGGCTTCGGGTTTTACATTGATAGGGTGACTACGGGAGCGATACGGGCCTAGTAAAAGTACTAAGTCCAATCTCCCGTTATGAACTAATGCCTTGGCTTCTTCCTTGGAGATGTTCAGTCCTGTGGCAAGGTCACCAGAATATCCTATCTTCAATGAAGACCTGACTAGAGGTCCCGAAGTGGATATCCCCATGATGCTACAATAATCCTCGTGAGTGGGGCACAAATGCATATACCCCATGTGGAATATATGAAGGTGGGGGTTCCATCGCTTAGCCATAGCGTGTAAGAGGTTCCAGTTTATCTCAAACTCGTGGAAGTAGAGAGCACTCCTTAACATGAATCTCCCAAAATTGATCTTCTCTACAGGGTGCATCCCTACAACGGTCGTTTTGACTAACTGATCAATTGGGTTATCGCCTGCGACTAGCATCCTGGTTTGACACAAAAGGGTATTTTAGTACTCTTCCAATGGTCCATGTAAAATATCAATTTTTTTATTTTCTTTTGGAAAATCTTATTCTTATTGAAAATATTTTCTAGAAAATATTTTTTCTGGAAAATATTTCTTCTAAAGAACACTTCTTTTTGGAAAATAATCTTTTCTAGAAAACATTTCTTCTAAAGAACACTTCTTTTGGGAAACAATCTTTTCTGGAAAATATTTTCTTTCTGTAAATTATTTGAAAATTTGATTTCCATTTTCAATTTAAATGGCTCGGCCCACCATGATTGTTGGATCGGGATGGACTGGGTCATTATTGTAAAAGAATGGATTCTTTATTGGGTCGGTGCACCCATTTTAATTTTCAAAAACAACATGTGATCCTTGAGGACAATTATACACTCTGATCTACACCATTCACATCACTCACATACATTCATCAATCAACAGGCTCCATTCAATAAATAACCCGGGAACACCCACGATAAGTTCGAGTCGTGACCTACTGGGAAGGTTTCTAGACTCTAAGCTTACTACGTGTAATGCATTTTATCTAGCCACCCTTGTCCAAGCACACCTATATACCTTTCAATACGTGGTGACTTGGTTTGATATACCGTGTAGGTGATAATCTGAAACCTCAATTCACTTCTCTGAAGTCAAAAACAGCCAGTTTGATCTCCAGTTGAGAGGTGGCGCACAATGCTGAGCAAGGGCCCACTTAAATACCTCTCGTCTAGAATAGACGTAGTCTATCCCCCTCGTACAGTAGGGTACAGCGGGGCAAGATCTTGCTTAGGCACCGGTTTTGACCAAGAAGTGTAATTGATATACTTAGATTATCTCTTATACCTATGGGTACAAGTCAAGAGTTGTAGCTTTCATAAATGGTTTGGCATCCCACGAGGGGACCGACCATGTACTAGTACTACGTTGGCAATCGGGACATGTGACTGTGTGGCTTACAATAGGTCAAAGGCTCAGGTCGCTCCAGCCTGGGTGCATCAATATATCTCTCAGAATTACCTGATCAGATGGTATTAATGCCCCCCAGTTTGATATACCCTAAGGTACGTGACTGGAGTTGTGGTTTTCATGAATGACGTCGCATCTCCGAAGAGACCGGGCCACGCACTAGTGCCACGTTGGCTATATGGGACGTGTAAGTGAGTAAAACAGTAAACGTGCATGTGGTGTGTGCAAAATAGGGTGGGGTGTGCCCGGGGCCTTTTTTCAGATAAATGTGCCTAATCATCACAACACATATTTAACAAGATATACACATCATCCATATATTCAATTCGAGATCAAAGTACGCACAATTGGTTTTTTCAATTTTTATGGTCCAATCGGGGGTCACTTTTGACAATCCGAAATAATTCGAAATTTCAAAGGATATTGATAATGGAATAATGATTAATGAGACGAGGAGAACAAAATTTTTTTAAAAAAAAAAAAAAAAACCAAACGATTTGATACATTTTTTTTTTAGGAGTTGGAGAACAAAGGATTCCATAAATTCCGAGATTAAGCAAAATGAGAGAGAGGGAATCTTATGGCTTCATTGGTCAATTGCAATAGTAAATTCATATATATACATATATACATATATATATATATATATATATTTTTGCCATTGCACACTATTCACACACGTAAATTTCTTAATCAGATAACAGGTAGACAACAAGAACAACAAGGTAATCAAAGACAACCAGTTATCTTAATTACATTAACAATTCACTGATGATATTGAGGTATTAACAAAAGGAATCGATTATCTGATTTGTGAAAGTTATCGGCTGATAGTGGCAAACTCAACAAATTGATGACACTGTTTCCATCCATCAAGCTCCTTCATGACATCTGATATTAAGCTCTCTGTGAGTGGATGGATCCACAGGTTCTCGACAAGTCAAAATGATAGATTTCCCTCTCTCTCTCTCTCATTATTTTTGAAACAAACCCAGATTTCTTTGAAATAAACAGAGAGAAAAAACAAAACAAGAAAACTCTTTTGTCTGCCATTGATGCTCCATTAGAGCTCAAAATCGAAGCAGAGACCTTTATGGAACAGCTTCCAAAAATATTACAAGCCACTCTTTCTTTCATTCTTGGCTCAAGAATCACGAGAACTCTCGTGTTGCAGGTATGATCGAGAACATGACAGTGGAGTTCTTGATGTACATTGAAATCCAAATCAAATTTTCAAAAAAAAAAAAAAAAACACCCATACAAATCGTTTTAAAAAAAAATTTCTAATGAAATTCCTCCAACTTTCCAATCAAACGAAATCAACCTTACCATCCTTAAGAACTGGGTAGCAAACCCAAAACAGAAATCTTTGGTTGCGGATTCAGACGATTTCGAAATGAACTAACAGTTTAAAACTTTGAATCAAGTGAAAATCACGATTCCAAACAAACCATGAACCGATTAGGCTGAGATTTCAGCCAATCAAATGGAGAGACCAGTTCGGTCTCCTGTTGAAGACGCTGAACTGTTTGAGAAGATGATGTGGGGGGAGCAAAAGATAGATTTTACTTATCACACACCACCCACAAAAGCACTTCGTTGCTGTTAATGGGTGTGCAAAAAAAAAAAAAAACTCGGGGCACCCCACCCACTCCAGCACCTTGTGCTGTTAATAGAACCTAAAAAAAAACTTTTTTTTTTTTTTTTTTAATTTTCTTCATTGCTGCCAAGGGGCAGCACGCCTAATCAAAGGGAAACCACCTGTTTTGCTCTTTTCTTTTTGAAAAATTAAAAATAAAAAACTAAAAATTAAATAAAATAAAAAATAAAAAACATTGTTGAGGAATACATCGCACATCGACCATCAAATAAAAAACATTGACGTTCCTAACAACAATTATTTTTATGAAATTTTTTTTTTTAAGGAAAATGGTCAAATACCAAATGAAGCACATACCTAAATTTTTAGTCGAAATGTAATTACATGTGTAAAAAAATCATGGTCCAAAAACCATTATCTCATCCTCAATAAGACCATTCCTTTGAAATCTCGCATTATTTAAGGTCATTCCGATTGACTTTCGATTGAATCATAAAAAAAAAATGATATACCGGATTAGGATATTCAAAATTGAATCACGTGATCTATAATTAAGCCAAAAGAATAAATAAAAACATAAATAACTAAAACACAATAAACAAATAATCAACTAACTAAAAAGGTCCTACTAGCAACGTATCCCATACTCGGGGCTTTTCAAGTTTGATCCTCAATGTCCCCAGTGAAGTCGCCACTGAAAGCGCCCTCGATCCGCGGGGGTGCGCGGATCCGTTTTTGACCCTTGAGGTTTGGGAGTCGCCACCTAGTTATTATGGTCTAGGAACAAAATTGACTCTAAAACGGATAATGAACTAATCTACTACAGAAAATTTAAATCCGGGGATCATGTTACGGGGTTGGAAGGTGTTAGGCACCAATCCCGTCCGGCCATTGCCGGTCTCTACTTATCCCAAATAAATCTACATCGCTAATGACAAACCTAGATTAAAAAATAATGAAAAAAAGCTTACCTTCGATCTACAAAAGTGTTATTTCCTCAGATCTGGTGAAAACGGCGCCTTGTACCGTATTCCTTACTTCGTTCTATCTTCGGATCTGATTTCTGATCTCTGAGGTAAGGTATCTCCTTCTTGGATCTGGGTGCTTCAAATTTGTTGTGGATTTTTGGGATGTTTTTGAGAGGTTTTTGGGTGTTTTTAGGCTAAAATCAAAGCAGGGGTGTTAGGTAAGGAGTTGAGGCTCCAAAATTAGGGTTTTGGAGAGGTTGTGGAGGCTTCTTCACCTACTTTTCCTAGGGTTTTTTCTTTGATACGAAAATAGGGTGTGGAGGCTCCTATTTATAAAGTTTTTAGAAGCATTAGGGTTTGATTAGGGTTTCTTTTTAGGGTTTCAATTAGGGTTTAGACTTTGGTCTCATGAGATGGACTTAGTCTTTAGAGGTTTGACTTAGGGTTTTGACTTTAGTCTTATGAGATTGACTTGATTAGATTAGGATTTTGATTTAGGGTTTTGACTTTAGTCTTATGAGATTGACTTGATTAGTTTAGATTAAGCTTTTGATTTAGGGTTTTGACTTTAGTCTTATGAGATTGACGTTAATACTTGACTTTAGTCTTACTTGATTAACTTTAATTTTGACTTTAGTCTTATTTGATTGACTTTAATATCTTGACTTTAGTCTTGCTTGATTGACTTTAAATTTTTGGAGAACCCCCCTCTTTTATATCTTTGATTCTTTGGACCCCCAAATGGAGGGGTCCTTAAAGAAATATCTTGCGAACCATCAACAATTTTTCTTGAAAGCCTTATTGATCAATTTTTTTGTTTAAATTTTATAATTAATTTTATTAATGTTTCACTTTACATTATTTAATGATTTATTTATTAATTTCAAAATTTTTAATTATTAAAATTGTGAAATTACCATTTTACCCTCGGAGAAGATTTTTTACGTTTTAAATCATTTTTCAATGTTCCAGGATGTTTTGGTAAGGAATTCAATGGGAATGTTGGTTTTTTTTCATTTATGAAGTTTTTTGCATGAAATGATCGTGAACTTTATGAGGGGTATTTTCATAATTTTGTCAAATTTTGTGAAAATTGGCGAAGTGGTTTACTTGGTTTCAATTTGTTGTTTTATGTGTTTGAGTGGATTTTCCTAAGCGTAATGCAGGCTCTAGGGTTGTTTTGATATTAGGGGTATTTTGGTAATTTAGTCAGTTTTAGTGATTTTTATCGTGAAGCTTCTTTTTGATTTGCAAGATGATGATTTCTATGTTTCTGGGGTCATATTTTCCTAGCGTAGCATGGTTTCTAAGTTTTGTCAGTTCGAGATACCTCATCCGGATTTCTAAAACATATCTGGTAACAAAATAAAGCATTGGAATAGACATCCATCATTGGGAACCTTTGCGATCGGGTTGACTACTTGATTAATCAGGCGGATGCAAAAATGGGGTGTCTACACATAGTTATTCTAAAAAATGCCCCTAGTTTCAAGGTTGACTTTAATTAGAACTTGACTATGAGACTGATGGAGTGGACTATGCTTGAAAAATATGAACTCTGATGTATGATAGATAGAAGAACTGAGATTCCCTTAAATTTAAGATTCTTAAGATTATCATATGTACAATAAGGGATTGATCATTTTCTTTTGAATTTCTTTTGAAAAATGCTTGAGCTGGACTTAAAAAATCTTGATAAATATTAGAATAGAAAATTTTCTTCTTCAAAGTAGTTAATGATTCTACATTTTCCTTTGGCAAACACTTGAACAAGTAAACATACTCCTAAATATTCTACAATGTTCAAAATGGCTTTTGAGTTTCTTCGACTTCAACATTGTTTTCATTGAATATTACGGCTTGAATGGTTCTGCATATCCTAATTTTTGCACAAGCTTCCTTCTGAATTTTTCTTTTTGATGAGACATTTCCTCTAATTTGATGATGCCCTAATTTTTGCCTAGATCGTTTCTTCAGGTTTTCAATCTAACGGACTTTATTTTTCTTTTTCTAAAGATACCCTGATTTTTGCCTAGATTACCTTTTTAGGTTTTCAACCTAGCAGGCTTTTTTTTTTATGGTCATGCCCTAACTTTTTCCTAAGTCGCCTTTCTGGGTTTTTGACTTAGTGAGCTTATCTTTTTTTTGATGATCTTGAATATTCAACTCGTCAGCTTCTTGGTTTTCTACTCCTTAACTGAGTTAATTAACATTCAGGATGACTTAATAGGTGGGCTTAGGACATGGTTTAGAAAGAAAGGATAAAAGGCTCGACTTCCCAAAATGCCCCTAGTCTAATATTCTCTTGGTGGCCGACATTGGTCATTTGAAGAAAGTAGGGAGGTGTCAGAGGGCATCGGTAAAAGGGGTAAGTATCAGGAAAGAGGCAAAAGAAATAGCAAAAGTAACAGAGAACGAGGGGAAAAGAAAAGAAAAAGGGAATGGCAAGATGAATTAGAACGATAAGGAAAAGGAAAATGTAGTAGTAACAGATAAGGAAGCAGCAAACTTCATTAAGCTCATTCGCAAGAGTGAGCATAATGTCGTAGACCAACTGAATAAGCAGCCTGCCTAGATCAGTATTCTGGGTCTTTTACAGAAATCAAAAAAACATCAAGAGGTACTGCTGAGGGTCTTGGGAAAATCGCATGTACCTACAACCACTTCTTCGGCACAATTAGAGCAAACAGTGCGTCAGATCATGGCCCCCAACCCCATTATCTTCATAGAGAATGAGTTCGTGCCAGAGGGACGATGGCACGTTGAGCCACTAAATATCATGGTCATATGCAAGGGCATGAGGGTTGCTAGGATATTAATTGATAATGGCTTAGCTCTTAATGTCTGTCCTCTCGAAACATTTCGCAAGCTTAATACCGACTAGTAGCATGTCAAACCCAACAATAAGGTTGTTCGAGGTTTTGACAGTTCGAAAAGAGATTCCTTGGGAGAGGTAGACTTACCGATCACTATAGGACCTTGCACTTTCGAGGTAAGGTTTGAAGTCATAGAAATATCGACAACCTTCAACTTACTACTGGGCCGGCCATGGATCCATATTGATGGGGTAGTGCTTTCCTTGTTGCACCAAAGAATCAAAGTTATCATGGGGCATAGGATGATATCAGTATTGGCAGAGAATCTTATTCCAGCTAGTAGAACTGGATGTGTCGTTTATTGATATCGAAATGAAAAAAGATAAGGCACTCTACCATTCCCATCAATTTGATGTTGTTAACCACGTGAAAAAAGGGAAGGGGAAGGCAAAGGCAGAGCTATCAAGAATAAATCTGATGATTGGTCGAGTTCTAAAGATAGCAGGTTACAGACTCAAACAAGGATTGGGACCAGACGAAAAGGGGAAAGCTAAGTTGGTTGAAGCAAAAAATCACACTACTTATTTCAGTCTAGGATTTAGGCCCACGAAAAAGGATATTGCAGAAATGAATGACAAGAAGAAAAAACTTCGACTAGTGAGGAATCAAAATCGTGAACCGAATGTCTAGAATCTAGGCAGAGTTCCTCACATCAGTGTCAACTTTCCAAAATCACAGACTAGACCCAACAGCTTATCATAATCATTGCCGACAAAACCAGTAAGAAAGCCAAAAATGGTAAATTTCAAACCTGAGCGCATTCAAGAAGACTCAGTTATTGAGTCCCAATGAAAGTGCCCTTGATCCGCGGGGTGCGCGGATCCACTTTTGACCCTTGAGGTTTAGGAGTCGCCACCTAGTTATTACGGTCTAGGAACCAATCAATGACTCAGACTGGATAAATCAACTAATCTACTAGAATAGATATGGATCCGAGGATCACGTTATGGGCTTGGAAGGTGTTAGGCACCAACCCCGCCTGACCAATGCCGGTCTCTACTTATCCCAACTAAATTACATCGCTAAAACACCTAGATAATAAAAAAAAATAAGAAATTATACCTTTTCGAAGACAACTTTATCGTTCCCTCAGATCTGACAAAGTAACTTCTTGTTCAGTATTCTTTGCTTCGGTCTATTTCTGGATCTAATTTCTGATCTCCGAGGCGAGGTATCCCTTCTTTAGATCTGGATTCTTCGGATTTGTTTATGGATTTTGGGGTATTTTTGAAGGGCTTCTAGGTATTTTTTAGGCTAAAATCGAAGTATGGGTGTTAGGTAAGGAGTTGGGGCTCTAAAACTAGGGTTTATGGGAGGCTAGGGAGGCTTTTTAACCTACTTCTCTTAGGGTTTATCATTTGATCCGAAAATAGGGTGTGAGGACCACTATTTATAGATTTTTTTATGGGTTGATTTAGATAGAGTTAGTGTTTAATTAGAGTTCTTTTAGTTAAAATTGTGTTTTAGTTAGAATTATTTTAGGTAGAGTTGTGTTTTAATTAGAATTGTTTTAGGTAGAATTGTATTTTAATAAGAACTCTATTAGATAGAGTTATTATTTAATTAGAACTCTATTAGGGTTTTGACTTTTGGTCTTATTTGATTGACTTTTACTATTTTGACTTTAGTCTTACTTGATTGACTTTTAATACTTGACTTTAGTCTTGTTTAATTGATTTTAATTTTGACTTTAGTCTTACTTGATTGACTTTAATATCTTGACTTTAGTTTTGCTTGATTGAATTTAATTTTTGGAGAACCCCCCTCTATTATATCTTTAATTCTTTGGACCCCCAAATAGAGGGGTCCTTAAAGAAATATCTTGCAAACCCTCAACAATTTTACTTGGGAGTCCGATTGATCGATTTTTTTAATTCAAAATTTTAAATTAATTTCATTAATGTTTCACTTTAATTATTTAATGTTTTATTTATTAATTTCAAAATTTTTAATTATGAAAATTGTGAAATTATCGTTTTACCCCTGGAGAGGACTTTTCAAGTTTTAAGTCAGTTTTTAATGTTCTAGGATGTTTTAGAATCGATTTTTCGTAAGGAATTCAATGGAAATATTAGTTTGTTTCATTTAGGAAAATTTTTGTGTGGAATGATCGTGAATTTTATGAGGGGTATTTTCGTAATTTTGTCAAATTCTGTTAAAATTGACGAAAGAATTTATTTGGTTTTGATTTGTTGTTTTATGTGTTTGAATGGATTTTCCTAAGCGTAATGTAGGCTCTAAGGATATTTTGATGTTAGGGGTATTTTGATAATTTGGTCATTTTTTGTGATTTTTATCGTGAAACTTCTTCTTGTCTGTAAAATGATGATTTCTATGTTTTTAGAGTCGTATTTTCCTAGTGTAGCATGATTTCTACAGTTTTGTCAGTTCGAGATACCTCATCTGGATTTCTAAAACATTTTCGGTAACGAAATAAAGCAATGGAATAAACATCTATTATTGGGAATCGTTGCGATCGGGTTGACGAGTTGATTAATCAGGCGAGTGCAAAAATGGGGTGTCTACAGATGCCCCTCTTTGTCAGAGGGTTGAAACAAACTAGATAGCAAAATCTATTTTGGTAGATAGTGCGATATCCGAATGCCAAAGCTATGACAGTTCATTTTGTAGCCTGATTTAGCAATTCGTCGAAACGTTCGAATCCTTGAGGGTAAAACTTTCCTCGAACTAAAAGGTTGTCAGGTCCTCGAGCTTGAACTCTCACTGACGATGTCAGATCCTTGAATTTTAGAAAATTCTCCTTGACTAATGCAAAAGTGCACGTGTGTGCAATGGTGTGATGCTTACTGAGTAAAAATGTGTCAGGTCCTAGAGATCTTCTCTCACTGACAATAATGATTCAAAATTGAGATGCACCTATGCAACGAAAATAATCATGGCAAGATTTAACAATGTGGTAATTGGAGTCATAACATTGTAGGAACTTCATTAAATCATATTTGAAATTCTTTTTTAGAGTTCGAAAAAGTTTGAGTCTCATTTATCGGACTCGAGTCTATTGTAGCCACGCTTCTCGGGTTAAGGAATTTGAACAATCCTGTTAATTCATTTTATGATTCAAAAAAGTTGGAGTCTCATTTCTCGGACTCTAACTAAGGTTTACAGGAACTTCAACAATCCTATTAAAATTAGAGTCTCGTTTCTCGGACTCGAACTAAGGTTTATAGGGACTTCAAAAAACCTATTCATTCTATGATTCAAAAAAGTTGGAGTCTCGCTTCTCAGACTCGAACCTAGGCTTGTAGGCACTTTAAAAAGCCTACTCATTCTATGATTCAAAAAGTTGAAGTCTCGTTTCTCGGACTCAAACTTAGGTTTGTAGGCGCTTCAAAAGCCTATTCATTCTATGATTCAAAAAGTTGGAGTCTTGTTTCTCGAACTCGAACTTAGGTTTATAGGCACTTCAAAAAACCTGTTCATTCTATGATTCAAAAAATTGAAGTCTAGTTTCTCGGACTCGCACTTAGGTTTGTAGGCACTTCAAAAAGCCTATTCATTCTATGATTCAAAAAGTTGGAGTCTCGTTTCTCAGACTTGAACTTAGGTTTGTAGGCACTTCAAAAAGCCTACTCATTCTATGATTCAAAAAATTGGAGTTTCGTTTCTCGGACTCGAACTTACTAAGCCACGTTTCTCGGGCTTAGATTTATAAAAATTTAAACAATCCTATTAATTCATTCTATGATTCAAAATCGAGCTCAAAGTTTAAATGATCGGGCCTTTATTGGCTTATCATGCATTTGGATTCATAATTATCATTGGGCTTCGTCGGACTTTTAAGCTTTTGTAAGATTTTCTTTTTATCATATAATTAAGAACAAAAACTTTGGAATTAACTGACTTTCAAAAATGCCCCTAGTTTCAAGGTTGGCTGTAACTGGAACTTGATTACAAGACTGATGGAATGGATTACGTTTGAAAAATATGGACTCTGATGTATGACAGATAGAAGAACTGACATTCCTTTAAATTTAAGACTCTTAAGGTTATCATATGTACAATAAGGGATTGATTATTTTCTTTTGAATTTCTTTTGAAAAATGCTTGAGCTGGACTTAAAAAATCTTGATAAATATTTAGAATAGAAGATCTTTCTCTTCAAAGTGGTTGATGATTCTACATCTTCCATTAGCGAACACTTGAACAAGTAAACATACTCTTGAAGATCCTACAATGTTCAAGATGACTTCTGATTTTTTCGACTTCAACATTGACTTCATTGGATGTGAGCTCTTGACTGAAAAATGAATATTGTGGCTTGAATGGTTCTGTAGTTTCTGCACAAGCTTCCTTCTGCATTTTTCTTTTTGATGAGACTTTTCTTCCCATTTGATGATGCCCTAATTTTTTCCTAGATCGCCTCTTTAGGTTTTCAATCTAGCAGGCTTTGTTTTTTTTTTTTTCTGATGATGCCTTGATTTTTGCCTAGGTCACCTTTTTAGGTTTTCAACCTAGCAGGCTTTCCTTTTTATAATTATACCCTAACTTTTGCCTAAGTCGCATTTTCAGATTTTCGACTTAGCGGGCTTCTTTTTTTCTTGATGATCTTGAATATTTAACTCAACAGTTTCTTAGTTCTCTACACCTTAACCGAATCAATTAGCATTCATGAGGACTTAATAGGTGGGCTTAGGACATAGTTTAGAAAGAAAGGGTAAAAGGCTTGACTTTCCAAAATGCCCCTAGTCTAATATTCTCTTTTTTTCGTCGTTATTTTCTATAAATTTTTTTTACTCTTTTTTTCTAATGCCCTTAGTTTGGCATTCTTTTTTTTTTTTCCTAATGCCCCTAATTTGGCATTCTGTTCTTTTGAACCTTTTAATAGGGGATTTCCTTTTGGATGACACTTTCCTTAAGAGAATACATTTTTTTTTGCATGACCGAACCTGAAGTAACTTCTCAGGTTGCCTACGTACCCCAAATATTTTTTTTTCTTTTGGGATCAGGTCAAAACGTAGTTCATACTAAGATTTCCTCCCAAGGTTGGTTGGTGTGGTTTAGAAAGAAATAGGCTATTTGATTTTTTTAGAGGCTGCAAGGGACTAAAGAAGGTTTTCTTTTTCTTGGTAAGACAGGAAAATGGTTCGACCAAAAAAGGTCTCCTTTTGTGAAATACTACTCGATTTGGTCAAGGTTTTAGGAACTCGATATCTTGATTGTTCTATCGAGTAAGATGTTCTTTTGAGAATGAATATTCTTCAGTCTTCTTTTATGAAATCGAGTATAATTGAATTTTCTGTGTTCGACTATTCAACTATTCTATAACTTCGAGAAAATATTTTATTTTCTTATGAATGAAAACTCTCCTCTTTTGAGTTATAAACATGGTAGATCCACTTGTAAGTCTTAGCGTCTTTGTCGATGCTTTCAACTATATCACTTTTGATCGATAATCTTTGACTTTAAAATCACTCTTGACTTGATCTATGTTTTTATGTAATCCATCCATATATCCTTATTAGACCATGCAAGAATATTGTTGAATTTATCAAGTAAATTTACGATGCTCTCATGTTCTCCTGAGGATAATGTATCACCAATTTGCACTTCTTGAGTGTACTCTTTAATTTCAATATTTATCAAATTTGATTAGTGAGCTTTAAGCCATTTCTCATTTTAGATTTGATGTTCACATCATTATTGCATACAGGATAATCAAAAGTTCTTTATTTATTGGAATTGAAAAGAACATAGATTGACAAACCTTACTAAAACCCAAAAATAAAGATGACTAACTGAATTCAAAGACTGATGCAACTAAAGCTAAAAAAAAAACTAAGACGACATCATTATGAATGGAGGGACACAATTCTAGAGTCTATGCCACTTCAGTTATCTTCGATGGATGACTTGAACTTGCCTGTTTTTACTATCTCTTCATATTCCTGTCATATGCGGGATAACTTATTGTTTCAATAATTTCTCTGTTCTTCAGTCCTGTCACTGCCTTAGGGTAGTTGTGCTCATTCTGGCATGGAGCAAATACACTGTTAAGACACATTGGGTGAATGAAGGAAACTGGGTCAATTGATTCGGGTTTGGATATGGATATTAGGTTCAAAGTAGGAGGGGGTTGATTTTGAAAAGTAGGCAAAGGGGTCTTAACATTGGAAGTAGTAGGAGTGGGTATGATGACTTGTCCTTGCTCAATAAGGTCTTGGATAGTATGTCGGAGAGTAATACACCTGTCAAGAACATGACCAGGCATCTGATGGAATTCACAGAATTGTCCATTATCCATGTTTGGGGGAAGAGGATTAGGCAAAGGCTTAGGTTGTAAAGGTGTTAGCAATCCCCTTTTCATCAAATTTTGATAAGCAACACTAAGGGACATTCCAAGATTGGCAAACTGTCTTTTAGGCTTAGCTTGTGAAGGCTGAGTAGCTTGAGGAGATAGTGCGAAGGAGGTGTTGGCCACTTGTAAGGAATTGACATTAGGTTTGAAATATTTGGGTTTTGACTCAGACGAGTTACCAAAAAGTCCCGAAGAGTAGGCATCCTCAACTTGATTTCCAACCTCAAGGAGGGATTGAAAAGTGGGAAGGTACTGAGGCATCAAGTACTTGGCATAATTTGGAGTGAGATTCTTAAGAATAATCTTGACTTGTTTCTTCTCTTGAAGTCGGTCCCACAATTGAGCGGCTTTAGCTCTCCATCGAGAAATGAACTCAGTAAAAGTTTCCCCAGGTTTCTGTTTAGTAGTTTCTAAATCTCTTCTTGTGAGTTCAATATTCGTGTTGAATGAATATCGATCAATAAACTCTTTCATCAATTCATGCCATGTTCTTACCCGAGATGAGTCCAATGACATTAACCAACGTAGGGCAGGACTTGTAAGGGTTCTTTGAAAAAGTTGAGCCATCTGTTCTTCACTCAGACCCTGAGATTGCATTATGCCAACATATATTTTTAAGTGAGTCCTAGGGCATCCAATACCGTCAAACTTCTCCATATCTGGCATTGTGAACTTCTCTGGCAGACGGACCGTGGGAAACAAGGTCATTGCCCCTAATCCAAGAGTAAGATCATCGGGGTCTTTAATATTCTTTAAAGCAGTTTCAACCTAAGTTATTCAATGAGCTAGGACAGGGTCAACGTGTAACTGATCATCTTCTTGGTTTTCAACGAGGTCAAACACATCTTGAGGTTCTATAGCTTTATATTTTCCCTTTTCAATTTTTAGGGATTCAATTTGTGTTTGGACAGAAGCAATAATCTGTGCTTGAAAAGATTCTAAAATCTGATGGAGCGCAGCTTCATCCATGGTACTCGTTTCTTCTCGTGGCAAAGACTGACTACTTGGCAATGGTACTCTAGAAAGATGACTTTTTTCACGGACCCAAAGTAGTACAGATAGAGGTTTAGAACATTTGGGACCAATTATCACCTGATTGGAAGTAAACCAAGGTTAACCATTGACTCTAAACCACATGATAAAAGTTTCGATATAAAATAGCCTAAGTTCGGTGGAAAATATTGAATCCAAATGCACTATAAGTCTATAGTGACTAAGAAAATGAGAAAGGTTAGAGTGGGTCTACTCCTGATTGAGATTGAACCTTTGATCAGACAAATTAATTTGATTTAAGATCGAATCTTTCTATACAAAGTGGTCTGGATCTTTAAAAATGAAACCAATTAGTCAAACTGATTTGGAATTGATCAGTTGATCCATTTGTCAATTGGGCCAACTGGTTTAATTGGTTCAAATTGATCGGTAGATTGCACTGATTGGGTCGGACTGATATTACGGGTTTTGTTTGATTATTCTGGATCGGTCCGCGCACTTACCTGTTGGTTGGATTGAATAAAGCAACCCGGGAACACCCACGATAAGTTCGAGCCTACAAGGAAGGTTTCTAGACTATAAGCTTACTACGTGCAATGCATTTTTATTTGGCCACCTTTGCCCAAGTATACCTATATACCCCTCGATACGTGGCGACTTGGTTTGATATACCATATAGGTGATAATCTAAAACCTCAACTCACTTCTCTGAAGTCAAAAACAGCCAGTTTGATCTCCAGTTGAGAGGTGGCGCACGATGCTGAGCAAAGGCCCACTTAAATACCTCTTGTCTAGAATAGACGTAGTCTATCCCCCTCGTACAGTAGGGTACTGCGGGGAAAGATCTTGCTTAGGCATCGATTTTGACTAAGAAGTGCAATTGATATACTTAGATTATCTTTTACATACCTATGGGTACGAGTCAAGAGTTGTAGCTTTCGTAAATGATTTGGCATCCCACGAAGGGACCGACCACGTACTAGTACTACATTGACAATCGGGACATGTGACTGTGTGGCTTACAATAGGTCAAAGGCTCAGGTCGCTCCAGCCTGGGTGCATCAATATATCTCTCAGAATCACCTGATCAGACGGTATTGATGCCCAAGTTTGATATACCCTAAGGTACGTGACTGGAGTTGTGGTTTTCATGAATGACGTCGCATCTCCGAAGAGACCGGACCACGCACTAGTGTCACGTTTGCTATGTGGGACGTGTAAGTGGGTAAAACAGTAAACGTGCATGTGGTGTGTGCAAAATAGGGTGGGGTGTGCCCGGGGCATTTTTTAGATAAATGAGCACATGGACTATATCAAATCACACAAGTATGGATTTCATATATTGATCTAGAAATATAAAAAATATCCATAACATCCAGTTCAAGATCAGAGCATGCACATCATAAAAAATATCAATCTAATCATAACATTTTAGATAGACAATTAATCAGGGTGGAACGAAAATGATTAATCAAGATAGCACACAAATAACCAATCATCGATCAATCATTGAGATAAGCACAAGATATTTTTATTTTTATTTTTATATGCATGGCAAATCTTTTGAGATCATAGGCTGACTTGAATACTTCATAAGGTTTCAAATTTTACTGAGCGTCATTAAGCCAACATAATCATCTCATTGATAATCCAATTTCATAGTTTTTTAGATTTAATGAAAAAGAGTTTGGATCTAAGATTAAAATTAAATTTTTTTTTTAAAGAATAATACTTGAATCCAAGATTTTGAAAATAGGTGGATATGAAATCACATTAAAAAATGAAAAGAATTTGATGAAGAAATAATTGTATTGAAGGAAAAAGAATTTGTCTTTTAAATCATAATCAATACAAGCTCAAAGACCCTTGGTAAGATATAAATCCTACTTGGTTAGTAAGTTGATCACATTCACTTAAGATTCAAAAGTTTTATCATAAAAAAAATCAAATTTAGAGTACTACCCACATAATTTTTATGTAAATGACAAGTGAGCTGTCATTGCCACATCAACTTTTACTAGGGCCCCATTGACTTTCATGTGAATCAATAATTTCCTTCAACTAATGTGACGTTACTAGCAATTGGTGTGACAATAACAGCTCCCCAAAGAATTTCAAAAATCATTCTTGCTGCCAGTAAACCCTTTTATTTATTTTTTCCTTTTTCAAATGGCAACATGTTTGCTGTAAAACACTCCTCCAATGGAGCAAAATCTGCAGCATTTTAGGAACAATTCATTCTCTACAACCTTTGTTCTACGAATTCGGAGAGGTCAAACACTCAAAAATTTTAACACTTCTTAACCACTCACGCATAGATTTCGCTCAAGAAATGAGGAAACCCAACAATCGGCAATTTTAGCCTCCAAGGACTGTCGAAACTATGAAACTCAGTCCATCTATTTTCAATGGAGCTCCGGACAAATCTCAACACGCAGAAATAAAATAAATTTGATTTTTTTTTTTTTTTATTTGATCCCCATAATTCAAATATTTTTTCTTGCAAAGAAATTAGATAACGAAGCAACTTGACCTTCAATCACTGTAAGAGAATCTAACTTTCAAAAATTTGTAAACCAAAAATCAGAAACAGTTGTAAGAACACTAACTCCTACCACAGTTTATTGAGGAAACAAAGACAAAGAGGTTCTGAGATACAAATCTCTCTTTCTCTATCTAAAAACCCAACTTCAATCTTCCTGTATTCTCCAATACTAGGAATCCTAACGATACCTACAAATCTATCATCCCCCACTCTATTACCCAAATCCTCATCGCCTTCGATATCATCGTCGGCAATGCCCAACATATGTTCTTTCGGCACCACAGTAGAAACCCACAAATTTAAAGCATTATAGCAATGATCCGCCACAAACCCCTTTCTGAAATTAAAGAAAATTAGGGAAATCATTTAAAAAGTTATTGAAGCTCGATTCAAAACATTAATAGTGGAAAGATGGTTAGGGTTTGCTCGGTTCAATCCATTTATCATCTCTAACTCGAAAAGGAAAGAATTCGTGTGTTTTGGGTGCAGCCACAACAGTAAGAGAAGTCGACCAAGATCAAGTTCAATCCGAACGAAGTGAAACGAACTCAAGGTCTGCAATGCAATATCCTACCCTTCCAATCGTGATTTAAGCTTTCAAACGCAGTCCACAATACGCCCTTTACTCGAAGAGACGAATAAGAGATTTCTAGATTCGTGGCCTACAGGAGAAATCGACAGTTTTTTTTTCAAAAAAAAAACTAATCGGTCATATGAGGATGAAACCGATTGGTCCGAGAGAACCCACCCATCGTTCTCTGTTGAAGACGATAGAGTCTGGGAAGAAACAAAAAATTTTTTAAGAAAAAACCATGTTAAAAGGGGTTGAAGAAATAAAATAGTTGTTTTACTAACAGCACCCCAATGAAAATCATTGGGTTTAGAAGTTAAAAAACGATTTGTATTAGGCGCACCCAAACCATTGCAGCACCTTGTTGTTGATAGAACCTAAAAAAATTTCCTTTTTTTTTATTATATTTTTTTTCTTCTTGTTGTCCATGGGCAGCACACCTAACATAGAAAAAACTATGCATTTTTTTATTTTTTATTTTTTTTTGAAAAAAATTAACCAACCAATTTAACACGTAAAAAAATTTAAAAAAACTAAAAAAAAAACATACTTTGTAAAGGATCAATCGTACACACCTAAAAAGTATACTACTTTTTTTTTCTTTTAATAAAAAATAAAAAAATAATAATAACACTACCAAAGAAGGGATCCATACATGTAAAACAAAAATCGAATAACGATAATAACTTAGAAATTTTTTTTTTTTTAACAATCTCCATAATCTATTAATCATTATCCTTAATAAAATTGTCCCTTTGAAATTTCACATTATTTAGGGTCATTTCGAATGGCCCTCAATTGAACCGCAAAAGTAATGCTTGAATGAATCATAAAAATAATATGCCGAGATACCCAATATTCAAAAACACATGCTCAATAATCAAATCAAAACACAAAGATGCAAATTAAATAAATAAACAAATAAACCAATAAAATAAAAAATAAAAATAAAAAAACATTCTAGGTAATTTTAGCAATGCTCCCATATTTGGAATTTTTCAAGTCTGATCCTCAAACTTGTCCCTAGCGGAGTCGCCACTGAAAGCGCCCTCGATCCGTGGGGTGCGCGGATCCGCTTTTAACCCTTGAGGTTTGGGAGTCGCCACCTAGTTATTACGATCTAGGAACTAATCAATGACTCAGAATGGATAAATCAACTAATCTACTAGAATAGATATTGGTCCGGGGATCACGTTACGGGATTGGAAGGTGTTAGGCACCAACCCCGCCCGGCCAATGCCGGTCTCCACTTATCCCAACTAAATTACATCGCTAAAAGACGTAGATAATAAAAAAAATAAGAAATTATACCTTTTCGAAGACAACTTTATTGTTCCCTCAGATTTGACAGAGTAACTTCTTGTTCAGTATTCTTTGCTTCGGTCTATTTCCAGATCTAATTTCTGATCTCCGAGGTGAGGTATCCCTTCTTTAGATCTAGATTCTTCGGGCTTGTTTATGGATTTTGGGGTGTTTTTGAAGGACTTCTAGGTGTTTTTTAGGCTAAAATCGAAGTATGGGTGTTAGGTAAGGAGTTAGGACTCTAAAACTAGGGTTTATGGGAGGCTTTTTGACCTACTTCTCTTAGGATTTATCATTTGATCCGAAAATAGGGTGTGAGGACCACTATTTATAGATTTTTTTAAGGGTTGATTTAGATAGAGTTAGTGTTTAATTACAGTTCTTTTAGTTAGAATTGTGTTTTAGTTAGAATTGTTTTAGGTAGAGTTGTGTTTTAATTAGAATTGTTTTAGGTAGAATTGTGTTTTAATTAGAACTCTATTAGATAGAGTTATTATTTAATTAGAACTCTATTAGGGTTTTGACTTTTGGTCTTATTTGATTGACTTTTAATATTTTGACTTTAGTCTTACTTGATTGACTTTTAATATCTTGACTTTAGTCTTGTTTAATTGATTTTAATTTTGACTTTAGTCTTACTTGATTGACTTTAATATCTTGACTTTAGTTTTGCTTGATTGAATTTAATTTTTGGAGAACCCCCCTCTATTATATTTTTAATTCTTTGGACCCCCAAATGGAGGGGTCCTTAAAAAAATATCTTGCGAACCCTCAACAATTTTACTTGGGAGCCCGATTGATCGATTTTTTTAATTAAAAATTTTAAATTAATTTCATTAATATTTCACTTTAATTATTTAATGCTTTATTTATTAATTTCAAAATTTTTAATTATGAAAATTGTGAAATTACCATTTTGACCCCGGAGAAGACTTTCCATGTTTTAAGTCGATTTTTAATGTTCTAGGATGTTTTAGAATCGATTTTTCATAAGGAATTCAATGGAAATATTAGTTTGTGTCATTTATGAAAATTTTTGTGTGGAATGATCATGAACTTTATAAGGGGCATTTTCGTAATTTTATCAAATTCTGTTAAAATTGGTGAAATGATTTATTTGGTTTCGATTTTTTGTTTTATATGTTTGAATGGGTTTTCCTAAGCGTAATGTAGGCTCTAAGGATATTTTGATGTTAGGGGTATTTTGATAATTTATCATTTTTTAGTGATTTTTATCGTGAAATGATGATTTCTATGTTTCTAAAGTCGTATTTTCCTAGCGTAGCGTGATTTCTATAGTTTTGTCAGTTCGAGATACCTCATCTAGATTTCTGAAAAAATTTTGGTAATGAAATAAAGCAATGGAATAAACATCCATCATTGGGAATCCTTGCGATCGGGTTGACGAGTTGATTAATCTGACGAGTGCAAAAATGGGGTGTCTACACCCAATCATCCTTTGAAGAAGGAATTGATGTCTTATTCAATGGGGATTCCAACGAAGGTCTATCAGAGACTACTCAAGAGCTTGCAAAAGTGAAAATCACCGCAAGCCAAGAGAAATAATCACCTTTCCCTACTGGCATCGACTAAGCATCAATTACCATCCCACTAAGTTTGGGGGGAACTATGCCCAATTCTGACAACAATCAATCGTAGATCATGGTTATCTCCGAACTACCGATCAAATCACCCAACAAATCACTTTCTCATCTCATTCGCCCCCTCAGAGAAAGGGAAACCTTGAACAATTGAGAGGAATTCCCATTAATTCTCAAGGCTATTAAGGCCTCCAAAAAAATGCCATTAGACGAATCTAGTTTGCCTAAGGACCATAATGAGCCCTCGTCCTCAAGGAAAGACTGTTTTGAAGGCTTCTTATCTTTACTAATGAATTTGCATGATTGTTCTTCTTATTTCAGATATCCAAAAAGTAACAAAAAATCAAATATTTTTCAAAAAACTAAAAATAAAAAATTTATCAAAAATCAAAAAAATAAAAAATATTTCAAAATTATAAAAAAAATAGATATGTTCCAAAAACCAAAAAAAGAGTTTTCAAGAGATTTGTCTCGATCAAATGAGTACCCAGATAAGACAGAATTTGAAAGGAATAAGTATGATTTTGATCTTGAACTCGACTTCAACCTCATGTGAATTGAAAAAGAGTCTGAGGATGAAATGGAGTACCCACCCAAAGAAATCAAAGAATTGGTAGAACGTCATGAGAAAGGTGTTCAGCCAAACATTGAGGATACAGATTCAATCAATCTTAGTACCGAAGAGAAACCACAAATCGTCAAGATCAGAGCCTTACTAACACAACAACAAAATGAAGAAATGGTCAAGCTCTTACAGAACTATCAAGATGTCTTCGCATGGTCATATAGAGATATGCCGGGGTTAGACACAGATCTAGTCATCTACAAGCTACCCATTGCTCCGGGAAGCAAGCCGATCAAGCAGAAACTGTGAAGGTTGAAGTCAGAATGGACCCTCAAAGTCAAAGATGAGGTCATGAAGCAGTTTGAAGCAGGGTTTCTTACAGTTTCTACATACCCTGGATGGTTAGCTAACGTCGTCCCAATACTTAAAAAAGATGGAAAGGTATGCATGTCTGTTGACTACCGAAATTTGAACAAGGCCAGTCCTAAGGATGATTTTCCACTTCCACACATCGACACTCTAGTTGATAGTACAGCAGGGCATAGTATGTTCTCATTTATGGATGGCTTCTCAGGCTATAATTAGATAAAAATAGTAGAAGAAGACCAAGAGAAAATTGCATTCATCACGCCATAGGGTATTTTTCACTACAAAGTCTTGCCATTTGGGTTGAAGAATGTAGGGGCGACTTATCAGCGTGCAATGACTATCTTGTTTCATGACATGATCCATAAAGAAATGGAGGTTTACGTAAATGACATGATCGCTAAATCTAGTATAGAAGAAGACCATTTGGTAAACCTAAAAAAATTGTTCGACAGACTCAGGAACTACAGTTTGAGGCTAAATCTGATAAAATGTGTATTTGGGACAACATCAGGTAAGCTACTATGATTTATTGTTAGCAGAAGGGGCATCGAGATAGATTAGGCAAAGAAAAAATATATCCTCAAGATGAAGGCACCCGTATCAGAGAGAGATATTCGGGTATTTCTGGGGAAAATACAGTATATCAATCGGTTTGTTGTTCAACTCATGCCCATCTATGAGCCAGTCTTCAAGCTACTAAGGAAAGATATGTCGAAGAAGTAGAATAAAGACTGTCAGGAAGCTTTCAATAAGATCAAGCAATATCTACTCAATTCACCAGTCTTAGTCCCTCCTACTTTAGGGCGACCTTTGTTGATGTATATCTCAGTACAAAAAACATCAATGGGATGTGTATTTGGGCAACATGATGAATCAGGATAAAAAGAACAGGCCATCTACTATCTCAAAAAGAAATTTACTGAGTACGAGGCTAAATATTCGACACTTGAGAAGACTTGCTGTGCATTAGTCTGGGCATCTTAACGACTACGTCACTATTTGCTTAGTTACTCAACTATTCTTATTGCCAGAATGGACCCCCTAAAGTAACTTTTTGAGAAATCGACATTAACAGGTTGTACAGTAAAATGGTAACTATTATTATCTGAGTTTGACATCACCTATGTCACTCAAAAGGCCATCAAGGGACAAGCCATTGTCGACCACTTAGCTGAACATTCCTTGCCTAACTATAAGTCGTTGAAAACAAACTTCCCCGATGAATATATATTATTTATCGAGATTGAGGATGATGACGAGGAACCAGGGTAGAAAATGTACTTCGATGGAACAGCTAATCAGAAAGAAAATGGAATAGGGACAGTTTTAATCAAGCCAGATGGGTCCCACCTGCCAATCGCCATTAAATTGAAATTCCAATGTTCTAACAACGAGGCTGAATACGATGCATATATAGCAGGGTTGAAAGCAGCATTGGATCTCGAGGTAGATGAGATCGATGTTTTCGGAGATTCAAGCTTAGTAGTCTATCAGACGATTGGAGAATAGAAGACCCGAGAGCAGAGACTGGTCCCTTACCATGAGTATCTAGAAGAACTAAGCTCGTACTTTGATAGAATTTCATTCACATACATGCCGAGAGCTAAGAATCAGTTTGCAGATGCACTAGCTACACTTGTTTCTATGATCAATATCTCGGAAAACCTAGTCATCGACCCAATTAAGATTGAAATTCAAGATGAGCTGGCCTATTGCTTACCCGTCGAAGTAGAAGAATCCGGAAAAAAGCCATGCTACTCAGACATCAAGACATACCTCAAAGATCGAACTCTCTCCTCAGATGCAACTCCAAACGATCAGAGAATTATTCAGAAACTAACAGGTCAATTCTTCTTAAGCAACGATATTCTATATAAAAAATTGCACCATGAGGTCTTACTTAGGTGTGTGACAGAAATAAAAGCAAAACGATTAATTGAGACTGTACATGGGGGTCTGTGGACCCTACATAAATGGTCATATGCTAATGAAGAAGATTATGCTGATTAGATATTACTAGACAATAATGGAGAGTGACTGCTATCAACATGTTCGCAAATGCCATCTATGCCAGATTTATGCCAACAAGATCAATGCTCCACCTTCAGAACTATATAATATGACCACTCCTTAGCCCTTCTAGCTATGGGGCATGGACGTTATTGGACATATCTCATCAAATACTGCAAATGGACATCGCTTCATCCTAATTGATATCGACTACTTCACCAAGTGGGTAGAAGCTGTCTCATACGCCAACGTCACGAAAAACAACATCTCGAAGTTTGTCAAAAACAACACCATCTACAAATATGGGCTTTCCAACGGACTAGTGACTGACAACATTAAAAACTTCAAGAACAAGGATATGATCAAGATGTGCGCAAACTTTCAGATCACTCATCACAACTCTGTACCTTATAGGCCTAAAATGAATGGAGCAGTTGAAACTGCCAAACAGAACATTAAGAAAATTATTGAGAAGATGGCAGTTACGTACAAAGATTGGCACGACATGTTGTCTTTTGCACTTCACGTCTATTTAATCTCGTTTAGAACCTCGACTAGGACAACTTTATACTCACTGATATATGGAATGGAAGCAGCTTTACCCGTAAAGGTTGAGATTCCCTCCCTCCGGATCTTAAAAGAAGCAAAGTGGATGAAGCTGAATGGGTTTAAGCTCGGTTCGACCAATAAACCTAATTGAAGAGAAATGCCTTGCAGCTATTTGCCACAGATAGATCTATCAGTGACGAATAGCTCCCACCTACAACAAAAAAGTCAAACCTAGAGATTTCTCACTAGGAGACCTTGTTCTAAAGAAAATTTTGCCAATCCAAGAAGACGTCAGGGGAAAATTTCAACCAAACTATGAAGGACCATTCATCATGAAAAAAGTAATGATAGGAGAAGCTTTAATCCTTATAGAAATAGACGGACAAGTCTTCCTACAACCGATCAATGCTAACACTGTTAAGAAGTTCTACACTTGAGATCTGACACTGAAATGACGAAAGGCTATCTTTGCTACCCTAAACAAACTATCTAACCCTTGTCAACTCTTTGAGCCATCACGTTCATTTCTTAACCTAAGACTGGAGCAAGTCGACAATTATAAAAAAATAAAAGAAAAGAAAATCAAAAAAATCAAGAAGAAAGTATCAAAATACTCCTGGCCTGCAAGAGGATAAACTGTGTACGGCTAAAAATACAATTAAAAAAAAAGAAAGTAAAAAAACTAGGATACTTGTTCTTGAACTCAACCCAAATCTCTAGCCTAAACAAGTTCGAGAGACACTTAGAGGAGACATAGATCACATTTTCGAAACAAAAATAGACAAGCCCCCTGTCTAAACCACTCTATATACATCTAGACCTTAACCTTTTTTTGAATCTTTCCACTACCCTTTAACCTAAGCCAATGTTTCACCCTACCAAAAGACTTTTTTGATCAGGGAATGTACTAGGGCAACACAGTGACGATAGCAACACCAATGATCTTATAACTTGATATGGTCCTCAGGTCTCATCAGTTGTTTGAGAGGAAAATCTAAATCGAATATTCGAAAAAAAGAGTGTCTTGAAGCGTAGAGTAACCGATCTTGTGGCTCAACTTAGGTTACCGAGTCACGAAAAATTGTCAAAAAACTTGAGAAAGAAATCTAGATCGATCACTCAAGAAAGAGCACTACTACAAGACTAGAGTCGCTGATCTTGCAACTCAACTTGAGTCACCAAGCAATAAAGACACAGAGACTCCGAGTAGAATTGTAATGAAAAAAAAAATACAAGCATAGTCTGAAAGGGCATAGTGAAAACCTGAAAGAGCACTATGAGTAAAAAAATCAGTCACTAGCAAGATCAAAGCCACTGACATAATGAAAACCACAAAAAGGGTGTTAGTACACAAAAATGTGGAAACCAAGTCTGGTGAAAACCATAATTGGCACCAGGGGCAATAAGAAAAAATTAAAAATAAAAATAAAAATAAAACTCCTGGCCCGCAAGAGTATAAATTGTGAATGGTGAAATCTTTCCAAAATCCCAAGACCCAAACAAATAATAGTCTTCCAATACCAGAGCACTGGGGATGACTCTAAAGGAACAAAAAAATAATTGACGTTTGTATTCTCTGTGGTTGGCAAAAACACCAAGATCGTTACGACCAAAGATTTACAAACTCTGAATTTATCATACTCATTTGATAAAGACATTTCAAAAAATTTCAAAATAGAAAAACTACTATTTTGGTAGATGATGAAAAATCTAGAGCTTGTTCAAACTTCAAGTTTTCAAAGCATTAGATACACCTGAGGTTGGGTAAGTAAAAAATTTATTTTCTTTTCAAAAGTTTCACATTACATTTTTTGCTAACAAAAAGAAAATACAAAATATATGGTGCCAATCACATGTCTCGATGAGAAATGAATCAAGTCTCTTTTCCAAAGCATGAATTCATATAGCTTACCCCATCATCACCATCTCGGTGTCCAAAGCATCACAACTCACTAGGTAAGACGTGAAGGCATCGAAGCAGGGACCCGAGATCACTCTCTGAGCCCACTGAGGCGGATAAACCATTGATCATTGAGCTTGCAATTTCAGTAATGGAAGAGCTGATCCGAATGGCCCAACTTGGGAAATCCTTATGGATGTGTGGCCTTGACGATACTTATGAGATTATAAATGAATAAGATTACATGAGAACTTTTCCTAGGGAACCTTTTCGATTGAAAATAGAAGCTTCACGAGAAAGTGCCATTGTAGTCATGAATCATATTAATCTTGTTGAGATCCCTATGGATGTGATCAGTTGTTCACTGTGTTTTCTAGCATTGTTTCAAGAGTAATGACTCTGGAGGTCTTATCAACAAGCATAGCAGGAAACTACAATGGAGCCCTTCAAGTGATGACAACAGAATTCCAAGTCCCTTCACCTCTTATTCCGACTCCAGAATTTTTTTTTGTTAGGTATTGTAAATAGCACTCCGAGGCAATTTGGGTGGTTGTCGATGTGTCCTTGGACTATTTATGTCATAACCCAATATTGAGATACCGAAGATGGCCATCTGGCTGTGTAATCTAAGAAATGCTGAATGGTTACTCCAAGGTTGTATGGATTGAACATGTTAAAGGAGATCACGAAGCAGTTCACACTATATATAAATCATTGGTTAAACTTTGGCCTTGGATTTGGAGCAAAGCGATGGGTTGCTACCTTAGATCGATAGTGCGAACGTCTTGCAAATATTATGGCTAGTAACATGCCGGGTGGAGATATTGGTGTGACAACGAATCAAGAAGGGGGAAAGAGTTTGTTGAAGGTAGCTGAAAGAATGGTAATGAGTGTTTGTTATGGTGTAAGTGTTTCTAACGCTCACACATGGACCATATTATCAGGAAATGGAGCTGAAGATGTGAGGGTCATAACCAGAAAGAGCATAGACGACCCAGGCTGACCTCCTAGTATTGTGTTAAGTGCATGCACTTCTTTCTGGCTTCCTATTCCACCAAAGAGAGTCTCTGATTTCCTCCGGAATGAGAATTCTCGTGATGAGCGAGATATCCTTTCTAATGGTGGTGTTGTTCGAGAATGACACACATTGCTAATGGCCAAGATCCTAGTAACTGTGTATCTCTACTACGAGTAAATACTCTAAATTCTAACCAGAACAACATGCTGATATTACAAGAGAATAGCACCGATGCAACAGGCTCATTCGTAGTCTATGCTCCAGTTGATATTGTTACAATGAATGTGGTTCTAAATGGGGGCGACTCAGACTATGTAGCCCTCCTACCTTCAAATCTTGGTTGATTCGACTCTAACAACAAAACTCCCTCTTAGATCTGTGCCAACTGTTAACAGTCTTATCGCTTGCACCGTTAAAAAGATCAAAGGTGTCATTACAAAGGACAATGAATGAATTGGGAGGATTAACTTATGGTAAAAATAAAGTAAGATCAACAAAAAAAGATAATGAAGAATGGATTTTAGGTTGTAGAAGAAAGAAAGTAAAGAAGTCAAGAACGCACCTTACATCTAAAAAAATCAAAAAAAAAATCAAAAATCGAAAATTGACAAAATACAAAAAAAAAAAAATTCAAAAATCAAGAAAATACAAAAAAAAAAATATACAAAAAAAAAAATCAAAAAATCTCAAAAATCCTTTCGAGTTGCACTCAACTCCGATTTGTTAAAACACGATAAAAAATATTTGAATTTCAAAACTTATCAAATTTTCATCAAATCTTAGATCTCACACGAGCTTCATGCCATCGAGATCAATGAATTAATAAGGCAAGGCTTTATCAGATCCTGTGCTTGAGTAGTCATTTTTTACAAAAATCATCAATTCAATCGATAATTCGAAGTCGTGTTTTAGCAAAAAATTTTATCCTGTACAAATAGGGGTTTAGTCTATTCTTTGCACGTAATTCCTATAAAGAAGGACAGTTGTAGACACCCCAATTTGAACTGGCCCCTACTCGAAAGGGCTCAAAAATATCGATTTTCCAAATAAATTGGCCAATGAGCCTCAAGGGTTCAAATCAATGAAAAATGACATTTTGATCGAGTTGAGGCCCCTAAGACCTCTTAAGGGTCGAATAGGCCCACCTAGAAAGACTCGGTATACTTTCATATACCCCGCTCCACTCTCAAAATAAAAAAATATCAATTTCCTAACAAAATTTGTCAATGGGCCTCAAGGGCCCAAAACATTGAAAAACGACATTTTGACCGAATCGAGGCTTCTAAGACCTCCTAATGATCTAGGGGACCCACCAAAGGGATTTGACCTACCCTACACCTTCCCAACTTTCACCGCTCTACTCTTGTATCTAGAAATACCAGATTTTCAATAAAACTCTCCAATGGGACTAGAAAATCCGATTTGCCAACATGTGGCATTTTGACTAATCTAATAATTTCAAAAACCTAAAAAATGAATAAAATTAAAAAATGAGACTTGAAACGCCTACCACTTCCTCGACCCTCCGTCGCTCCACTTCCAAATCAGAAAATGCCCTAAGCCCACCTAAGGCCCATAAATCCTCAATCCTCCAAAATCAATCTCTCACCTTCCCCCCTAACCTAAACTTAATCCCACATCACCTAAAATTTAAAACCAACCTAAACCCTCATAACCAATTCCAAGGTAACCCCTAACCAATTTCTAAAATCAAAAGCCAGCTCTAAAACCCAAGCCCAACACTACAAAGCTCACAAATTATTATCCATATTCAATTCATTATCCAACCCACAACCCTAACCCATAAACCATCATCCACATCAAATCAATCATCACTTTATCATCAAAAGGTGACACATGTCATCATCTCTTCTCACCTCCCTCATCCAATCACCTACCCCCATCAATTTTCTCTAAAAACTTAATTACCCACATCACATTTTCTCTAAAAAAATCACATCAACCCGCACCCTCCTCTAACCTACCCTTATTACTCCCTATAAACCTTCATTCTCTCAAATCAAACACTTCCAACCTATACCTCCCCTAACCTACCCTCATTACTCCCTATAAACCTCTATTCTCTTAAATCAAGCACCTCCAACTCACACCCCTCCTAACCTACCATCATCATACCTCTCTCTAATCTACCATCATCATTCCTTATAAACTCATCTCTACAGCCTAAACCTACATCCAACCTCTCAAATCAAACACTCATTCTCTCCTATCAATTCATCTAAACCTCTAATCTTCACATATCTTGCCACATGTCACCATCTTCCTCACCCTCCTAAAATCTAATTAAAATCCACTCCTCTCAACTCACTAAACACTCAACCACCATCTTATAGCCTCCATTCTCTTAAACCAAACACTACTCAATCAATCAATCACCCTCTTAAACATCCATCATCTCACCTCACCAAACACTTCACTCAAATGATTTGGGTAAGATCCAAACTATTTGGATCAAAATATAATCCATGTACCTCCATTACAAAATTACCCCTTTCTCAACTCGTAATTTCATACCCCCACCTTTAAAACATGTGTTATTCTCTACTCTTCCACACTTTATCCTATTATATCCTCAAAGTATTTTCCCAACACCTATAAATACCCCTCATCTTCTTTCAAAAATGGTTACCAACTCTCGCTAAAAAAAATCTTATCAAGTGTTACCAATTCTCATCTACCCAAGTCACAAAAAAAATCTAATCTCTATTCATCTCTTCTTTACTCTCACATTAATCTTTTAAAAAATATACACTCTTTCACATTCTACTAAGGACTCAAGAAGACATAGAAGGGGAAGAAGAAGGAAGAAAAGAAAAATAATTTTGAAGCTTCAGGGTGGGTTCAAGGCAATCCCCCTCTCTCTCTCTACCTTCTCCACCTTCCTTTTCTATTATTCCCCTCCTCTCTTTATTTTATTTTTAGAAAGACCTAAGATGTGAATGGTCCCCCTCCCTTGTCTCCGATAGATTAAACTTCGGTCCGATCGAAAGTATAAGGGTTGTAACCCCTTTTAAAAATAAAATCAATTTTAATCCTAAAAAATTATTTTGAGGCAAGTTGGAATTTGGATTCTTCTCAACCCATGAGAGTGGATCCGAAATCTTATCCAACATTTTTTTGAACTATGTCTAAGTCTAATGCCCTTTAGGATCATTTCTTTCAATGAGATGATCCTTACAAGCTAAAGTAAAAAACAAATCCTTACTTATGGTACAATGCATGACACACGACACTTTATTTTTTTCATTTTTTTTATTATCAAAATGATTGAGTTGAGTTGAGGTTACCACTACATGGTGGAGAGAAAAGGGTGCCTAACACCTTTCATTTTCTCCAACCAAGCCACTTATCCCGATCTAAAGGCTTGATCGGTACCTTATCCATCGCGAGTCATTATGTGCCAAAAACGACATATTTTTCAAAACATGTGCATTGGGTGACCATTCACACCCACTTACAATATGAATAGTGGCGATTCCAAACCTTATTAGATGTGGTCATCGTAATTGCGAAATCACGTATCTACAGATACATTTTCTTAAAAAGAAATACTGTGCAAACATAGAAAAGAAAAGTGAAATCATATGCTTGGGTCCAGCAATGGAATTTTCAATGTGAAATCTTGTTACAAATCTTATTACAAGTCCTCAAATCCATTAAAGACATTGAAAATAAAAGTGCATCAAACAGAATGAATTCTCAAACAAGTGACTAATAATAAATTATTTATAAGTTTCATGAAAGGTTGTGTGACACGTTGATTCATCATAGGACATATAGGATGGGAAGCAACATTATGAAATAAGTAGACTTACCAACAATATAAACTAACCAGGGTATTATGTTTTACGATAATATTCATAATCATGTCAAAGGCTCATCACAAAAAAAAAAAAAAAAAAAAAAAAAAAAAAAACTCACACTCATTACCCTACGACCTACATGTTCGTATTCTAAATGTGCGACTATGGAAAAAAAATACCCAATAGTGACTAGTTGCATTTTGTTTTTGCTCGGCAAACTCTCTTCTATAGAACATAAAATGAGGGACTGACTCATGGAAAATAAAAAAACCATGTTCCCAACACTATTTAAACACAAAATCCAATGGCTTGGATGAAGCAAATCAGTTCGTTGAACAATTAATTTTGGATTTGTAGAGTACAACAAACCACGACAATATACCTATGAATCCAAATCATAGTAGTTTATTAGTTTTTTTGGATCTTACCAACCAAACCAAACCATAGAAAAAATTATTTTCTATTCTTTCTCTCTTATTTCTTCTCTATTAAAGATTAAATAAATAGAAACCCCCACCGAAATATTATCTACATTGTGTTTTCAAACAAATCTAGAAACCCATAAGTACTACTGAACTGTTCTTTTATTTTTATTTTTTTACTTATTAATAGATTCTTTTACCTATAAATAAAAAAAATAAAAAAAATAAAAAAACAAGAGATGTCGGGCTTATAGATTTTGTCCAACAACGGGGCCACTCCAAACCATCATAAAACCACAAAAGGTTTAGTGTTATGCAAACATCTCATACATGTGTCAGACACCAACACGTGTTTGTGGCCCTATTACATAGCTTTAAATAGGGTCGTGCACCATAATGTAGTTAAGGGGACTTGACTCTCTATTTCATATGCCAATTTTGTTCAAGTTCTGTCTTGCTTTAATTATTTATTTCTCTATCAAATTATTATTCCTGATGGAGTAAAAATACATTTTGCTACCCATGAGGAGGAGGATCTGTTGAGATAAAAGAGTATCAATTGAATTTTGATTTACAATGCTTAGTTTTCCCATTACAGTCATTGTCTAACAATAGATCCATCCTCTATAAATACACCTAAGACCACCTTGGCCAATAAGATAATTAATATTAAACCTGTGATCGATGCCTTCAAGACACTATAAGGAAAGTTTTTAATGGCATGAAGCTCTCTTTCTTTCTTATTCACAATTGGAAATGGCTGATCATCAAAAATGGGTGAGAAGGTCATTCTTACATCTTTATTAGGCTTTCCTGCAAATGGAATACTTCAATCAATTTCATTTCTTAGCCTAACGAGTTGTGAGTCCAAAAACATCTATGTTTTTTATACAAGATGTGCAACTTGACCGTGGTCTTTTCCCTCCATTAAACACAATGATAAGCATACACTTGGCTCAATAGTCATTAGGGCCTTATGAAACCTTCCAACACCTTAAAAGAAAGGTCAATAAAAAAAAGCTCATTACATGTACATCACACTTCTAATTCCCACTCTTGGATTTATTGATTCTATTCCAACTTTCGACCACATCACTTCCCATCCATTGGAATGCACATGTACTATCAACACTTTATTTCTTAATTATGGTTTGTTAGATCCTAGACAATGTCATTGGGAAATCTACTTAAATCAATATTTCAGTATCATTTCCCAAATGCCTATGAATCTAACATTTTTATTTACCCAATTATGGTTCTATTAACTCATGTACAATAATCATTAGAAATCTACTTATATCAATATTTCTAACATCATTTCACAAATGCCTGTGAATTTAGCATTTTTATTTGACCATCTTACACCCATTCATTCAAAAATGCAGACAACTTGAGTAAAACAAATGTTAAACAACACAAGTGAATCTTGCATAATCACATAAGCAAATAGACCAACATTGTAACATTGATGCAAACTCAATGTATCCAAATCAATAGTAAAAAAAAAATATGTAAAATTCATCTTATATATTAAAATGAAAATCTGATTCACGAAGAAATTGAAATAGTAATTGTAAAATCTCCAAGATAAGATAACATCCAAAACAACAATCATTAAACAGATCATCCAAAACTCATTTCTAACAATAAACTACCTAAACATAGTGATTTTTTTTTAATCTATTTTATAAATATTTATTAGTAAAAAAAAATTCTTCTTTTTATTTTTTACTTGATATTTCATCAATTTAATGCCCCCACCAAATTTGGGGTGTTTCAGACCCTAGGATTTACTTGATATTTCACCGATTTAACGTCCAATTCTAGGATTTTCTACAAAGGGATTAAGATGAGATTCAAAATCATGGATTGAAGATGAGGTTAAATAAATTGAAATTTATTTTTATAAAAATAAAAGAGTTTTAAGATGATAGATTTTAGGATTAAAAATGAGAAGGTCATTTCTTGTTAGTGTACAATATCAATTGAGAATGTCCTAAGTTTGAAAACATAGTGATATGGTGTTCAAATTGGCCAAATTATAGGTATATCTTAAACAAAATCAATTGGGTATTTCAGACCCTAAATCAAAGCTTCATTCTACTAAACCAGAGACAAATACGAAAGAGAGAGAGAGAGAGATACCTGGAGAGAGAGAGAGAGATCTGGATCTAGCAAGAGAGACGACAGAGACGATAGTGTTTCAGTCGATTTGGGATGAAATAAAAAATAGGACATATGCGATAATTAAATTTATTTTTTAAGGGTATATTTGTCCATAAAAAAATAATCGGTGTTGTGCGCAAATAACAATAAGCATTCAGAGTCTTTTTTACACTGAAAATTTCAGCCAAAATTTTAGCACTTTGCTGAATTTTTTCGCTAAACAAACGTGCTAATTTTAAGAAAGTGTTGAAAATAAATTTTTTTCAACAATAAACGCTGAGAAACAACGCCTAAGTGTTGAAAAAAGTGATTTTTCAAAGTTGTTTAAATTGAAAATGATTTTTCGTAAATGAAAGTCCTTGATGACATGAAAAATGCCATGTAATTTTTATACTTCATTCAAAGGAACGATAAAAATATTGAGTTTTGAAAATTGGGCAAAAACATCGTAATTTACTTTTTTTCTTGAAATCAAAAATCAAATTTTGATACGATGAGATTTGGATTATAAAATCATTCCCAAAGTTTCCAAATGGAGGGTAAAACCTTAATTTTATTAAAGAACTTAAGTAAATGGAAAAAGAACATTTACTTAAATGTTTTTAATGAAAATAAGGCTGGAAAAACAATTGGAAAATCAATTACTCAAACAGTGCTGGTGGTGGTAGAAAACTATTTTTGGCAGTGCCATTGATAGAATGGCTATCAATAGGTGTTGGTACCACTGACGGTATGTGAGACGGTGCCACTGCCAGACACAAACCAAAAATCGATTTTCTTCGAAATGCATCCGATTTAAACTCCAATTTGACCTCAATTTTCACAATATGTAATCTAAACTATAGATCTATCTGAAACCCCAACAAATTGATATGATCAAATCATGAATTTGAAAAATACATCATATGAAACAACTAAAAATTATGATTCAATTCTTTAAAAATGCCAGAAATTAACGAAATAATCAATAATTGGAAAAACAACAATATCAAAGATCAAATGATTTTTGTATGAAAATTTCATATAACTTAAGGGTTGAAGGGGAGGCATCCTACCTCGGATTATTTTCGATGGTTGATCGGAGTTGATGATCTCCTCTGACTGATCACAAAAAATTTTCTCCAGTGAAATACAAAATTCCTTGCATCCACGTGTAACCCTCGATAAGGTGAACATCTTTCCTCCTTATGACAAAACTTGGATCGGCCTAAATCACTCTAGATCTAAGTTGCAAGATCAAGGAAATTGGGAGCTGAGTTTTGTTTAGAGAATAAGAAGAAGAAGAAGAAAAATCATATTTTTCTCTAGGATTTAATATTTATCATTTCAAGTATTATTTTTCCCGAATATCAATTTGGACATTCTTATACTCTATTTCAGATTATTTTTCGATACAAAACTAACGGTGGAATCAAATTTCTCAAATTATGTCTTTAAGTTAACATTTTACCTGTTAAGTAAAAGTTGACACGAAACTCAAGGATTTGACTCCTTATTAAAACGTACTTACAGGTTAAAGTGTATTTTTCAATCCTTTTGAATCTATTAGTGAAGTTAGTTTACATCAAATGTCTAAAATTAAGAATCCATATTTTTAAAATCAACATCAAAAACTATAAATTTTCTCGAGATATGCATTAAAATTTTCAAGTCATTACAGAACTAGTGACGGATTCTTATCTTTCACACTTGCAAAAATCAAAGAAAGATAAATAATTAGTCGAGCAACTAAAAGAGAAAGTCAGAATAACATGAGCAAAAAATACATAAATATATTACCCGTCTAGTTGAAGTAGTGATTTGTAAGGGTAAGAACCGATTGCCCCTCTGTATACTCCCAGGAGCTCGTAAGCCTGACTGTGTAAAGGAGCCATTCCTTGTCGATCTCGAGGAATTGGAACAGTACTTCCCGATTCTACCTTTTCAGCGGATAGAAGAACCTTGGCCTATTGAGAGCATTCGAGACTTTGTACTGGGCTTGAATGACGACAAGACCGAGCTTTTGACTCTCAGGGATATGGGAGTTTATCAACTCGATCATGAAAATCAGAAGGTAGAAGTTCCCCGTCATCTACCTAGGAGCCTTGTGGTAGAGTTTAGGACCTCTCAAGTCAAGGGGGACAGGGAAACACTGAGGCCAGCCTTGAACTAACCCTAGAGGGCAACGGTCAAATCCCTCTCCCAGGTCTCATTAGGAGCTAGAGAGTCGTACTATTTTGTAACTACGAACTCTAGAACAGAAAACATATCTCGAAAGTCCTCCATAAAAGGCCTTGTAGTAATATAAGGTTTTTTACTAATGGTTCTTTAATTTTTTACAGAGAAAAAATAATTAAAATGGCTAAACAAAAGAAAAAAAAAGGAAAAGGCAGAGATGGGTACCGAGACAAGGGAAAAGAAAATGAGAGATGAAAGAAGTATTGGCTAAAAAAATCAATTGAAAAAATTGAACGGAGGAAGGTATAAGAAAGCAAACCAATAGTATTTCGATAGAAAAATTGAGCAACGTGAAAATGAGAAAGAAAGGAAATGGTATGTATAGGGAAAACATCCTCAAGATACACAATCCATCCTATCGCCAGGGTCACATAGAATAAAGGGCACATAATGGTTTGCCCTTGCTATCGTTATGCTCAAAGAATGAGGCGACCGAACGCCATGCACCCCATACTGAGCCAATGTGGAAGTGCTATGTGGAGAAAAGTAACTGTTGGGGATACCAAAAGAGAGTAACAAATGCACCCTCATAAAGAAGCGACGACTTAAGGCTACAGACAAACTAGGGCGAGACACGTGGGATGGCTATTTAATGTGCACATTGGGAACGCGTGGCCATTTTAACTCATGTCATTTCATAAATAACATGGTGCTAGGCTTAGAGTGTACAATACTTTGATGGTGCTAGGCTTCTACTCTTTATGTAGCTTGAAGAACTTTGACAATGGCAGATATTCAATCTTACTACTCAATTTGTGATCTTTGCGACCATGTCATAATCCAGACCTTGAGGCATGGAGATCTTCTCCTTAAATAAGACTACAAAACAAACCAACAGAATATTATGGACAAGTAAAAGATGTTTCTCCTTCAATTGTGGCTCTTCGTCCAGATGCCATCATCACTCTATTTCATTTGCCCAAGCAGTTCTTTGTTTATTTACTTTCTGTGAATCGTGTACCATACCATTCAATAGTATGTTTTGCTTGCACTTTTGATACTGTTAGAGGAACCTGAGTTAGGTGGTGCTAACCTATTAAGGCAATGTTGTACAACATCTATATAGTAATGTTTAAGTTGTTCCTAGAAGACATCTGTAGGGGTTGGTGTGTCCTTGAATAAAATTCTTCGTCTCAACACCGTCTTCCTCATCTTCCTAGCTTTCCTTAGTGTAGATGTGTGGATACACCCTCTTATCTCCAATTGCTAACCTACCCGTTTAGTCCTCTAAGATGCCTTCATTGCATGGGACATCTTCTTCAATCACATATAGTTTTCCAAGTCGTCCTATTTTTCCGTAAGGCATGGACATAGCAGAACATATAGTAGTGCTTGTGTCGTCAATCATTTTTTGCTAAAATGCTTAGGCGAAAGCGATGAACGTAGCAACAACTGTGAACTGCACTACGACAAACACTGTAGCCCTGGTTGAAGTACACAAGTCAATCAATAATATGAAACTCCTCCACAGCCACCCAACTAAGGACACACGCACACCCATCCTGACGTTGTTAAGCTCCTTCAAACTTATCCCTCAGCCTACTTCCTAGGTAAAAGTGACCAATTGCTTCACATTGGACGAAACATGTAGTATGACCTGAAATCCACTTATGCATCAAATGACAATCTAACATTGCCTTTGACCCCACACTTGCACCACACAATAAGTTCCTTAGAAAGTGTAGTATGACCTGAAATCCACTTATGCATCAAATGATAATCTAACATTGCCTTTGACCCCACACTTGCACCACACAATAAGTTCCTTAGAAAGTGTAGTATTGTCTGAAATCCACTTATGCATCAAATAATAATCTAACATTGTCTTTGACCCCACACTTGCACCACGCAATAGGTTCCTTAGAAAGTGTGTCCTTGGTCACAACCGTCCCTTCTATTCCTCATCATCAATAGAGTCATCCTCATCTGACATTTTAGACTCTACCCTTGAAATCTTAAAAGCAATGTTTTTGAGTCTTTTTTTTTAATCGATAAGCTTGGGCTATAAAGTTCCCCACCATTATGCTAATAAAATTGGGGGATTACAAACAATGGAATTCATTAATTACATTTTTGTCAATGATAACTTTAAGCTCATGAGGAAGAGCATGATAACCATCTAAAATAGCCACCCCATTCAAACCCAAAGCATATTTCGCCAAGAAATCTGCCACTTGATTTGTTTCTAGTCACACAAATTCAAATCTTGAACTGAGAAACTTCTTCCTCGTCTCAGCAATACTTCTGACCAAATTTAGGTGCCTCCATTTCATTTTTAATACAATTGGTAACATATTGAGAATCAGAGGAGACGGTCACATTATGGAAACTTCTCTGATTAGCACAGCTCAACCCTTCAAGGATGGCCTCCAATTCAATTGTTACAATATCATTTTGCAAAGACACTCCCGTGCTTGTAAAAAGGAATATTCCTTTTGAATCTCTTACAATGAATCCAAAAACTTTCCCATCTGCTGACAACGATCCATTAGAATTTATATTTATGTAATATTTTCCTAGGGGAAGCCAATAGCAAACTTGAATCAGCCTCAGCTTCCTTCCACCTCTACAGCTCATCCAAGTCTTGAAAATGGAACATGTATCATTTACTAGAGAGATCGGGACTCTCAATGCTGTCAAACACCCCTAGGATTTCCACTTTAATTTGGGAATGTAATAACCTTCTCCCTTCATGCATTCTCTTATTTCTCTCCTTCCATGTGTAGTACACCATAGCACAAAAAGACATTTGCTAATTTGTTGAGAAGGCATAAGTTGCTTCCGAAGACGGTGAGTCAACCACATTCTTTATAATTCCACAGTGCCATAACACCTTCAACCAAATGCCATGACTGAATATGCACGTGAGGACATTTCTACATCTTGACAGCAAAGACAACAATTTGAAATAATAACCAGCCATCTCTTTCTTAAAGTTTCTATTTATGGCCATCCAAGCAATGAAAGAATGTTTTGGAATACAAAATTTATTCCATATCAATTTTATCCAGGGCACCAAAATATCCCTCATCGTATAGACTCTCAAACACTATTAAAAGAGAATTTTCTTATTGACACTAGAGTCCAAACCACTGTCTTCTTCGTTTGGCCATAGAACTAGGTTATTTCCTTTCTTTGTTACAAATTTCCCGACTTCTATCATCATCGTCTCCTCGAATATTTCACCCATTAGCATATGTAAAATCTCATACAACAGTATTCGAGTGACTATTCAACTTATAGATACTCCTCCCATATTGCATGATAATAAACCTATTCTCTAGCCAAAGGTCCTACCAAAACCTAATAGTAGAACCATCGCCAACAATGTATCTGATATAAGGAGCATCAAGGTTTCTAACATTTAAAATCCCTCTTCAAGACTAGGATGCATCGTTTGGACAAATGCAAGACCAGATATCATCGTTCCCTACATACCTTGCCCTTATCCATCTACTCCAAATGGAGTCATTTTTTACAAATTTCTAGTAGAGTTTCATTAGACCAATAAAATTCCAGTCTCGTATGTTATGAGAGTCCCCCTTTTTTATAAGATTTACAAATAGATTTCCAACTAGTAGGATACTTGATCCAATTAAAGAAGGACCACTCCAAAGAAATGGATTCAGAAGGGGTTCAATGTTTGCCACAACACCCTTTGCAATCGCAAAACGGGGTGTCTAGAAAATTTGGAATCTAGATAAGAAAGATTTGATTAATTTCACACAACCCGCATACGATAATAAATGAGCTTTCCAACCTTCTATCCTCTTGATAATTTTATCATTGAGAGGTTGATGCGGGATGATGGAGGAGATAATAAAATGTAAGATTTAGAGAATTCTAGTTGGGGATTTGGGCTAGGATAGGGTAAACCCAAAAGTACAATATATTATTTTTCTCGCAATTACGATGGGATACATGAAAAGGGTTAAAGGTAAAGGTTTATAGGTTATAGAAATATGAAAAATATTAATGAAATAAGGGTCAAAGAAAGTGGGGAATGACTAAGGGTCAATGTTTGTTGGTTTCAAGAATTAAGAATCAAAAAAGAAATTTCAAGAATCAAGAATAAAAAAAGTAAAATAAAATCAAGAAAAATAAAAAAGAATAGAAAAGAAAAATAAAGCTTTAAAAAAATGATAAAAAATTAGTTGAATTGAGAGGATTTTAAATCGATGATTAATTAATTAGTCTTAATTAGGCTTTAAAGGGATTACATAGTCTAATAAGTGGAAAAGACTAAAAAGGACAAAAAAACTAATAAAAACAAAATTATTCAACACTTACCCTCAAGTTGGTGCGCGAATATCAACAACACTCAACTTGGACAAGACACCTTCAAAGGCAGTTTTGCTAACACCTTTACTAAGTATATTAGCGAGTTGTTGAGATGTACAAATAAAGGAAATACAAATCTGCCTAGAAACAATATTTTCTCTAATGAAATGTTGATCCACTTCGATATACTTCGTTTAGTCATGCTGAATTGGATTTGCTATTATGTTAATAGTTAATTTATTATCACAATATAGTGAAAAACAGGTTGTCACGGGAAAACACAAATCAGCTAATAAGGTCTTGAGTCACAATAACTCATACGCCAAGTGTCATACCTCTGTATTCTAACTCAGCACTAGACTAAGAAACCACATCCTGTTTCTTACTACGCCAAGTTACTAAGTTGCCATCAATTTTAGTACAATAACTATTGGAAATAATCTAGTTATTTTAGCTCCAATTGTTAGACCTTGTGAAGTCTTGTGGTAGGTCTATTGGATATTGTGAAAATCTGCGACTACAATAGAACTGTTGTGAACTGCTTGTGAAGAACTGCTATGGATTGCTTGCGACAATTTTATTGGACCTTGTGAAGATCTACGACAACAATAGAACTGATGTGGACTACTTATGACAAGTCTATGAGACCTTGTGAAAGGTTGTGACAGTAGTAGGACTGCTTGTGAGGGCTTGCGACACTTTGTGATAGACTTGTGAGGGCTTGCGACAAACTTGATGATTTGCGACAGTAGTAGAATTGTTGTGGGCTACTTGTGACAAGTCTGTGGGTGGAAAGCTTTCCAACAAAGCTAAAATCCCTAGAATCTCATAAAAGAACCATGGATTGGGTATGATCTTATTAGAATGGAAAGATGTTGGATTAGAAACAAAGACCAAAGAGGGAAGAAGTCCAAGGTAAAAAAAAAAAAAAAGGAAAACCTATAAACATAAGGTGAAATTGCTCATAAAGAATAAATGAAATTTCAATTGAATGAGGGCATTTTTTTTGGCTTAAACATCCGAGAATCTTTGGTAGGTAGCACATCGGTGCCCACGAAACTTCTTCTTGCAGATTTAAACTAGTCGTGTTGTGAATCTTGAGGTGGTGGTGATAGTGGAGAAATCCCCCACAATCTCTATTGTAGATAAACCCAAATCCTTATCTAATATCATCATGGCTCTTAGACCTAAACTAAGTGGCAAGATGAAGGGAGAAACAATTCATCACTTCATGACTCAATTCAAAGTGAGGCCTTTAAGATCAAGAGTGAAGATATAAGGACCATCACTTTGACGTTCATGAATATTGTTATCTAGGGAACTAAGTTGTACGAGTCCCTAGTAAAATCAAGGCCAAAGACATTTGAAGACAAACTTGAAGGTGGAAAACTAAATGAAAGAGTCATGCAGGAGTAACATTGAAATGTACATTGATTTTGACATTCTGATGTGGTGGTGCACACATAACCATAGATTCTTTTCACTCGTATCGATGGTAAAAGCCTCTATGGTTATGTGTGCACCACCACATCAAAATGTACAATCAATGTAAATTTTAATGTTACTTCAGCATTATCCTAAATCAAATTAGAGGATGTCCTTAGAAGTCAGGGCCATGGGAAACTTGTTGCAAGTGTAAAAGCTAAAAGGCCTCAACTCCAGAAAATCGAAGAAAAATAACTTGAGGATGAAGAGGAGCCAGGATAACATATCTCATTTTGATTGGATCCAGAATCGCAACTTCAATCCATTTGAATACTCTTCATATAAGGGTTGTGTATTCCTTCTGATCATTTGGATAGTATAGTGGAACTTAGAGACCAAGTTTTGGTATTGTTCATATTGAAAATAAATTATATTAAAACAAAATCTTTAACATCTACTACCCTTGCAACCACCAGCATTGTGCTAATAATAGACAGTTAGAAAATGATGATAATCATATTTTGTTTTGTTTTAATTAGGTGAGAGATTTCATTAAGGAAAAAAATAGAAGAAGAAAAGAAATAAAGAACAAACCATGGAGGTGAAAAAGATCTACCAATCTGAGAAGCAATCTGTTGGACTGCCAAAGTACAAAGATCAAACTAATTTACCATCCCAAATAACACAACCATAGTGCTTCTACATCAATAACTATTCATAAATAAAATAATGTAAATCAGTTTACATTATTTATTTACATCTATGAATAATATATGTAAAATACACATACCTAGACTTGTCCTATGTATTGACATAATGTAGTTTCTTTAGTACTTATTTTAATTTTATGTAAGGGCATTTATTTCTATTTACTTTTTAGGTTTTATATATATCTATCAAGCTCTTATTAATGAGACTTGAGAATTACCTTCTACAATTCTTTTTGTTATCAGAGCCTCTAGAGGCTCTATCGTCCTCTCCCTTTGGGCCCCCTTTCTTTTTTTTTTCTTCTCCTCTCTCCTCTTTTCTTCTCTCTGCGATATAAGCTGCTATTTGCTGTTCAACAGCAACTAGGATTACATTTTTAGGCCCTGCAACAACAACTAGGGTTGAGTGGAGGACCAACGACAACAGCTATGTTGTTTTTAGGTTGTGTAAACCCTACGACAGAGATTACAGGAAACCTCTTTGAGTGGTGTTCAACCTTGCGACAACAACTATGTTGTTTTTGGGTTGTGTAAACCCTGTGGTAGAGTCTACAATAAAGCTCTATGAGTGGTGCTCAATCCTATGACAACAACCACATGTGTTGCACCCTGTTTCAACAACTACAGTGGGATTATGAGTTGTGTTCAACCCTGTGATAGCCACCACATAGTGAATTTTTTGGGATTCCTTGAGTTTTGCTACAATGTGCAGCTCTCTCATTCTTTTGACTACAACGAGTTTGTTTGTTTCTGGCCTTCTGGTATAGATCTCCCTTCAAGCAAAATTTACTCCTTTCTTGTTTGTTCTCGTTAGCATGACATCACACCAAGAAACCAAGGACATCAACTCTAGTCTTGGGGCAAACTCCTCTGCCCAACATATTACTAATGCCCTATTAGATGGTCAAAATTTTCAGTCCTAGTCTCGATCTGTTAAGCTTTATTTGGGTAGAAGGAAATTGGATGGCTTTTGAGTACCATCACTAAGCCACCCCTCACTGATCCCAAAATTGAACAATGGGAGATCGATAACTACACCATTCTTGGATGGCTTTTCAATTCCATGGAGCAACGTAAATACACACTGGATCTCTTTTAGGACACTGGTATGCTTGGTTGTCGTCTAGCCTTCTCCCCTATGGATCAGAATCATCGTCTTCATGCCAAAACTGGTAATTTATTATCTAATCCTTCTTATCAGAGACTTGTAGACCACCTGATTTATTTGACTAACACAAGACTAGATTTGACATTTGCGGTTAGTGTGATTAGTCAGTTCATGCATGCCCGATGCACTTTTCATCTTGATGCAGTTTATCGTATTCTTCGATACTTGAAGTGTTGTCATGGTCTTAGATTTTTCTACTCCTCTACTGCCCAACCACATTTGTCATACTTCACTGATGCGGATTATACTGGTTCTCTTACAGATAAGATATCTACCTCTGGGTTTTATACCTTTTATGGTGATAACCTGATCTCATGGAAAAGTAAGAAACAAGGTGTGATTTTTCACTCTTATACTGAAGCAAAGTATCATGTTATGGCCATTGGCACTTGCAAGCTTATTTATGTTAGATTTTTGCTGTTGGAGCTAGGTTTTTCGATCCCTGGCCCTTCTACTTTGTTTTGCGATAACAAGTTTGCCATCATACTTGCTTATGATTCAATCCTTCATGAGAGAACAAGTATATAGAGGTTGATGTTCACTTTCTTAGGGAGAAAGTTTGCTTTGGTGCTTTACTGATAGTTTTTGTATCTTCTTCGAAACAACTTGTTGAGATGTCTACAAAGTCTGTTGGTCCTTCTGTAACTAACTCTCATCTTGTCAAGCTGGGTTTAGTAGATATATTTACTCCAACTTGAGGGAGAGTATTGGAAATAATGTAGTTTCTTTAGAACTTATTTTAATTCTATGTAAGGGCATTTATGTCTATTCACACTATGTAGTAGCATTTATGTCTATTTACTTTTTTAGGTTTTATATATATTTATGAAACTCTCATTAATGAGACTTGAGAATTACCTTTTACAATTCTTTTCTTTGTGCGTATACAACATGTATAACGATGAACAAATGCAAGAATTTATGAAAATTTCTATACAACATTATTTGATAGATAAAAAGACATTCATACTCATCGTCCATCCCCAATAATCTCATGGAGCGTTGGTTGAGTCTGCATTGGCGAATAATCTTCAACGACCAGGTTTGGCGAATAGTCTCCAACCGTTGGGTTTGGAGTCAACAATGAGCCATGCTGACTATTAGTTCTTTCTCCTAAGGTTTCTTGAGTATATTGACTTGTAGAGCTACTTAAATCATTAAACTGCCAATCTGTCAAGTATCCAGGCCTTGATATGTTGGTGCTTACTTCAGTATCTCCGAACAGCATGGCCACCACACATGACATTGATGGGTGTAGCATTGGTGATGCTTGTGTGCACAAAAGTGATACTCCAAGTACTATTTTTGCTCATTCTTCATTGAATTCAGATAATGTTGGATCAACAAGTTCTAATTCGCAATTATTTTCATGGAGATGCCAAGCCTAGAAAATTTAACAAAATGTGACAATAGTGAGGTGATCAATTTTTCATGGATGGAATTGCAAAATAAAGAATACAAAAATACTATTAGTGGGATCTAGCAGTAAGATTTTATCAACCCAAATCACATTTTTTTGGGAAAATCATTTTCCAACAAATCATATAGACCCTTAGCAATATTTTCCATACCCATTCAAGAAGATAAATCCTCTCTTTGTCCATGCTAAAGTCAAAATTTGGTCTCCCACAGAGAACCTCAAGATCAACGACCCAAAATCCAAACACATCGCCTTTTTTGTTAGGTACACACACATAGCATACTCTGGTGCCAGATAGCCACTTCAATAATAACCAGAAGTCAGTCGTTAATTTGAAATATACAAGAAAAAAATATTAAGTAAAGAACAAGTGAAGTGAGGGAGAAGGTTACATTGTCCCAACAACCCGATTGCTTATGTGGGTCATCTTGTCATCGTATAGTTTGGCCAAACCAAAATCTAAAATTTTCAGGTTGAGACCGGAATCAAGAAGAATATTACTGGCCTTGACATCTCTATGTACAATTCGGAGCCTTGATTCTTCGTGAAGATAAGCTAGACCCCTTGTTGTTCCCACGCATATGTCATAGTGGGTTGCCCAATCAAGATGCAAACCACTCTTTCCAGTTTATGCATACCAAATGTCATAAAGTATCTATTAAGAAACACATTTAAGTGAAAAAAGCTAACTCTGAATATTAGGAAAGTATATAGTTCCATTATAGAATCTTACCAAAGAGTGCTTGATCGAGGCTATTATTTTCCAAGTACTCATAAACCAGGAGTCACTTATCTCCCTCGATACAACATACATACAATTTCATAAGATTGCGGTGTTGCACAGCTGATATGGTAGCAATTTCTGCTACAAACTGATGCTTTCCCTGGTAGGATGATGCTGAGAGTTGCTTCACAACTACAATTCTCCCATCAGGAAGTTTTCCCTATAAAGAGTTTCACAGTTGCATGAAAAAATAAATGAATGTTCTTTATTTAAAACTTTTTAATGCCTTTTTTGGTTTTTACTCCTTTCCCCCCATCTATTTGTTGTAGTGTGTCTAGACAAAAGGAAAAGCTCAAAAAGTGTATCAACCCATGCATAACTGACTCATGTCGGGATATTATTGTATAAAAAAAACTATAATATGTGCTTTAATGCTTCTTATTTAGTTGTCCTTGATTGAATAAAACTGACTTACCTTATAAACGGGCCCAAATCCTCCCTGTCCTAGCTTATTTGTAGGGATGAAGTCTTCTGTGGCAGACCTCAACTCATCATAAGTATAAGTGTTTGGTCTAAAAGCTATTCCAAGAAGCTATGCAAATTCAACAATAAAGGTAGGGTATAAATATGCCTCTCTTTCTATCAGTGAGTCATGAAGAATGACTTGTTTAAAAATACATGATACCTTACTGTATAAACAAAAACTCCAACGCTTGGGATTTGTACGTATTTTGATAACACACTCGGAGATACTTATAACGAGGATAAATCTCGATTGTTGGATTTTGTGTTCAAATGGGTGGGATCAAAGTATTATATGTCAAAATATTTCAACAGTCCCTGGAAATGGAAATATTTTGAATAGTGTAGAAATAAATTCAATTTTCATGGAAATGTTTTAAAAGTGATGAAAATATTAAAAAGTTTTTCATTGTAATTGTAGAAATGATAAAGCTGACATGAAAACACACTCATAAGCAAGGTATTGAATTTTGATTTCGATATCTATTTTGACCATTATTTAGCAACAATTGTGTTACCTTCATCTTCATCAATGCCTCAACATTTTCTTTTTCGAATTAAAGAAAAGACTACAAGCAAAGAAATAAAGCTTATGACTCCAATAGCAACAACAATCCCCACTATCAGACCTTGTCTTTTTCTTCTTTTTCATAGTATTTGGTGGAGTAATACTAGCAGTGGGTACAAAATCTGAAGAACTTAATAGTTAATAACATTGAATGATGCGAAAATATAGAAGTTAAAAAATTTGAATTTCTTAACATCTTTTCTAACATATTATTACTGGAGTAGCACTGATGGCTGAAATTGAAGGTCTATATACACCTTGACCAGGTATACAAAAAGTTCCTTTTCCAGCCCAAAATAGATGAATTTCAAGGAAGTTCTCAGATACTTGAGCCTTGAATTCCCTTTGTATATTAAAGCAGGTTTGACCAGATCTGGATCTGGATTATAATATTGAGATCTGATAAGGGTCCGGGTCCAGTCCAATACTTATCAGATCAGTCCTAGACTGATCGGATCCTTATTGGATTGGAACTAAATTGACCCCAATTTAATGCATACCCGATCCATCGGTTACATATGTCAACAATAAAAAAAAAAAGAATTGACATGGACATAAATATCAAAAACACGCTAGGATGTTTTTCATGCTCCCCAAGAGTATGACTATAAGTGAGGATATCACCAAAAATAGACTACTATGAATTTTCAATGAATAGAAATAGAACTTGAAACCCAAGAGGCATGACAAGTCATTTAGACAAACCTTCACGACTCTCAAAAGCTTTCTTCCACTCCTCAGCTAATTTGATTCGAAATATGATGGTATTCACTTCTAAGATCAATCATGGATGACACACAAGCTCCAGATAATATAACAATAATTTCATCAAGTCTTGGGAAGGGAAAATGGTAATCTGATGATAGAATGATACATATGCCATGGTCAACCCTTTATGGGAGTCAACAATGCTAGATCAGCGCAAGGATGCTTATTTCTCTGATGTATCCCTTCTTTAATAAATCATTGACTTGGCGAGAGGTTGTTCATGTTCTTTTGGATTCGTGCGCCAGTGCACCTTATTTGGAAGACTAAAACTTGGAATCAAGTCAATTTGGTGTTACATGTCCCTTAAAAGGGGAAAACCATCAGGTAATTCTTTTGGCATGATTTCCTTCAATTCCTCCTAGGAGGTTTCAATATGTTAGATACCCCACAGGCGTTACATCAACTTTAGCTAATAGCACAAACATAACTTCATTTTCATTACTTTCTTCAACAAGTTGTGTTATTGTCAAAAAAGTATTTCCCTCCTCATTGATAGATTTAGGAGAATTCTCTTCTTTACTAGGCAATAACACAATTTTGAAGTTGTTAAATTGAAAGGCGTACCTATTTTTCCTACCATCATGAGTGACAATTTTGTCAAATTGCCATGGTCTCCTTGGAAGTAAATGGCATGTACATCCATAGGAACCACATTACACCACACATTAGCTTTGTAGTTTTTTTCCCATGGAAATAGAAAATTAATCATTCTTGACTTACCTTCACATCAATACCTTTTTTGAGCCAAGAAATGCAAGAAGGTTTTGAATGTGGTTAGGTCTTCAATTTGAGTTCCTCCACCATTGCTTCTGAAGGGATGTTCTTATAACTTCCACCGTCAATCACAATAGTACATAAATTACGTTGCACTTTTCTTTAGTTTTGTAGATACTTGAGCAAAGCTAACTTAAGTCATACTGAAATTTTGAAGTAGTCACGTAAACTACCAAACTTTCACCACTTCAGGCTCAATTTCTTATTTTTCCATGAGGTCAACCTAAAAGACAGGTTTTAAGGATTCATTAATCACATCATCATTTTCTTCATCCTTCACATAATTGACGCAAACACCTACTTGACACTTAGGACTTGCACTATGCCCTACTTGCACATATGAGAAACAAGTAAAAGGCTTCCCTAGACCACTTATATTAGAAACATGTATAGAATCACTTGTGGGTGCAGGCGTTTTGGTAGGTACCTGGTGGTATTGATATAACCACCACCCCTAAAAACAGTGCCCCTACCTCTAGAAGATTCACAATGTTGATATACATTATTAATATCCATCATTTTCTTTTTATGACTTCTTCAAACAATTCGAGCTTCAATTTTTAAGGCCAATTGGTATGCATCATTGAGTTTCCCTGCATTGTATCTCAATTTCATCACCAATCGATAAGCACAAATCATTGACATACCAAGCCACAATTGTTCTTCAGTTTCTTGAATGTCATTTCGAACTGTGAGTCGATCAAATTCTTTTGTACACTTAGTTGCACTCTTTGAATCTTGATTAAGATTGTTGGATTGAAAAAATACGATTTGAGCATAATTAATGGGAAGGAACTTTTCTTTAAGTCATGATTTCATTTTTCCCAAGGTGAAATTTTAGGATTACCTTTTCGAATGCAGAGTTCTTGAACCTTATCAAACCATGTCAATGCATAACTGTGAAGTCGAGTAGTCAGTATCTTGACATGGTGATCGACCGAAATCACTTTTAAATAAAAAAACTTGTCACGAAAATAAGCAAACAAGAAATTACTCAAGGTTCAATTGCCCATGGAACTCTACTTAAAAAATCAATGATTTGATCACCTTGCACATTGTCATTAGCAAAGGGATTAACATCGATTCCTTCATCCAAAGATACCAATTCACTCACATGATCTCTAGGAGCTTCTTATCGTTCTAAACGTACAATAAGCTTCAATTTGTCTATGTAGTTCATGGATTTCATTGTATCTAACATCACAATTGGCATGTATCTGATTGCCTTGTATTGCTGCCATTGTGAGAAGAAAGAAAATATTAAATCCTCAAGGAGCATGAGAGCAAGATTTGATCCCAAATGATCTAATTAGAGATCGGATAATTAAAACAAAAGACAAATTTTACTAGAATGTAAAACTGTACCTTAAAATGATGCTTACAAGGACTCAAAGTCCACTAAAAAACTCAATTCAATATCTCTCCATACTGGACACCCCCTCTCCTTCGAGCCTTTATAGACTTTGTTTCACACCTACCAACCACCCTCTATCAATGTAAACTCTTCACCATATCACCTAGCCTTCACCTTCTCACCTACCTTAATAACTCCTCATTCTTTTCAAGTAAGGGCATTTTACGAAGGTAACTTCCTAAGAAATGAAAGCATCTATGGCTCACTAAATTAACTCTCAAGATTTGAGAAAATAAATAAAATACAAATTCTTAAATCAATAAAACTAAAATTGCCCTACTAGATGTTCACAACTACATCAATATTGGCATCTAGGTTGGATTTTGTGAGGAGTATAGCTAAAAAAGGAATATGTGTCCAAGAAAAATTAAAAGTATTAGTATTTCTCTCAAGGATATTTTGAAGATCTTTTCCTTCTTGTTAGACATACAACAATCTTCTTGTTAGGCATCATAGTTCCTAATTAAATTGTTCCATTTAAAAATCAAAGGAAAAGAAAAAAGTTATTACTTACAACGTGGAGAATCCCAATTGCATGGAAAATTTTGTTGAAGACAATTCAAACCTAAAGACAAAACACTGGATGGAAAATAAATGTATCTAGATTAAAAGAAACCACCAAAGCATAATGCAATTGTGCATGTAGCATCTAGATCATTTTATCAACATATGTATTTGGATGAAAAGTTCAATAATTGGTATTATAGCTCCAGATCAAACAAAAAAATCTATAAGGTTTCAAGTGTTTTTCAAATGATTTTATGGAGCATCAGAGAAATCAGTCCAATTCTTCATCGGTCATCCACCTTAACACTAACAAACTGACAAGTCGAACTCACCGAATCATTGTCGGTTGTATTGGCCAGAAGGTCCAATCGACGGCATTGCCAATTCGTCTCCCCAATAAACTTTGTTTTTATTAAGGTTTTTGAACCTTAACATAAGAGGTAATTGTTTTTTTTACTTGTTCAATTTGACCCCAATTTTGACCCGATTGATCCAACCCATTTGATAGTTGCTTGGCTTAGTCGACCATTAACTGAGTCGTTTACTAGGTTTGATCAATCTTTTTGATTGGTTGACCAAATTATGTACTGAGTTTAGTTTGGGAATATCTTAGATAATCACTTTTTCTAGAAAGTCAGTTTAAAAAAATAGATTCGTTGTTTAAGTTTTGTTTGGCATTTTCAATTTATTTGATTAAGTTTAAATTTCAATTAGCCGAGGAATCAATTATCTAACAATATGTTTTGATTTATGTTTGGCTTGTCCATGCATTCAGAATTGGTTTTTTAGATTATTAGTTATCTAGCATCAATAATCTTTTTTTTTTTTTTTTTGGTTTTAACAAGCTTAATATACTTTGACCAATTTAAGTCAACATCAATTGACTGTTAGTTCGACATTTTTTTCAATCCCGAGCCTTAAGTTGTGTGTCGGACCTTTACAATTGAAGACTCCAATAAAGTTGCTCAACCTCAAGCACATCGACAAAACGCTCATAATGTATGTATATAAAAACCCAAAAGGGTAATGAAACCACCTATATCATTCCACAACACCTAGATAATTGTTAGGTCGACTCATATTGGTTAAGAAATCTTATTGCTTGATCCATTTTTTCATCAGAACTTTCAGGAATTGAAAATGGCTTGTCGGGAGTCAAAAATGGCCAAAAGGGTATTTTGATAATTTTACCACCCTTGGGACATGTCCCTTCCCTTGATGAGGTTTGAAAATCTTATATTGGCAAGATCTTGAAAATCCTTGAACCGTTTAATCATTAGACCTACCGAGAACTCAAAATGACCTAAAAGGGCATTTTGGTAATTTACTCGGCACCACTGGGTACAATGACCAAAGTCCTTAGCAGCAAGCTTCATGTTTCACCAGGGTCACCGAGGTGATTACTAGGGCTGATTCCCTTGTATATCCCATATCCTTTGCGTCGTTGGGAACCTTAGGACCTGGTAGTATGTTGAGGGGACAACCCTCATCTCATGTGTTCACCACCTGCCTAGGATGGCATTATATGGGGAACTTGCTTAAACGATCATGAACCTGGTTATCAAGGTCATTGGCCTGGCTTGTACGGTTGGTTTATTCTCTCCTCATGGTTGGTTTATTCTCCCATCAAACCCAATCAAAAGGACTCCCGCTGGGGCAAGCACGTTTCTGCTAAGACCCATCTTTAGAAAGGTTAAAACGTACAAAATGTCGACAAAATTGCTGTTGTCAATCAACACCTTCTTGAGAGTGAGGTGCCCACCTAAAGGGTTACCACTAATGCATCATAATGGGGTCTGACAACCCTTTTCAGATCCTTGTCCATGAAAGTCACGGTCTATTCTTCATAGGGTTCTGTCTGTTCTATAGGCCTGTTTCTTGTCGTGTAAACGTGACCAAGGTGTTCTGCTCGCCTCCTCTTGTTTATTTCGTTCTGCTTAGGCTTGACTTTCTACTCTCCTACTGAAGGATAACATCTATAATTGCTACCTCTCCATCCTGCCCTTCAACAGGTGGTTGATCAAGCCTTTGATTCTTGTATCAGGGATGATTCTCCCTCTATCTTCTAGGTAGGTCTCTTAGTCTACCCTACTCTGCCAACCTATGTAAAAACCTTCTCGAGGCCTAGGACCTATTAGTGGTGTGTGTGCCCATACCTTGTGATACTCACAGTATTGCTTATCTCGACTTTTCTGATCTCAAAGAAGTTACGCTGGCCACTCAAAGTAAGGCTCATTTGCGATGAACAGTAAAATCTCACTAAGGAGCAAAGAGAGTTATGTCCCCTCTCTCCTCCACTCCCTGTCCTGCTCTAGCGGTCTCTTCCTGCTCTGTTGATGTGGTTGATGTTATTTGTTAGGTTGCACTACAACATGTATTACTTTGCTCTTCTTGATCGAATTTTGGAGATTATCTTCTAGCCTAATATAATTTTTTGCTCTTTCGAATAGCTCGCTCAATGTCTCTGGTCTCTTCTTCACAAGAAACCTATAGAACCCTGAGCCAGATGGCAAAGAGTTTCTGAATGCCACTGTCACCGTTCTCTCATTGCATTTCTCCAGGGACATCGCTTCTTCCCTGAATTTTCTTGTAAACTCTTTGAGTCTTTTCTCAGACTGCATCCTCATGCTTAGTAGAGTGTCTAGGTCTCCTCCACTCTTTTTGTTGCTAATGTACTGTGTTACATAGGTAGTATAAAGCCCCTCGTAAGAAGCTACTGACCAACATGGCAACTTGTGAAACCAAGTTAATACGTTCCCCTACATATTATAAGGGAATAGCCTACACTTCCCTTCCTTCAAAGCAAGCATCTGTAGGTAGTGGAATAGATGCTCTACCGGGTCTTTTATTCCTGAGTAAGGAATGAAATGTGACAACATAAACTTCTTCGAAATCTCTTCTGCTAAAATTTCCACTGTAAAGGGAGACCTCTAAATTTTCTTGACAGCTTTCGCTGCCACTATGCAAATATCTGTACTCTTTATAAACTCTTTTTCTTTTCGGATCATCTTTTTTATCTCCTCTCAAGTTAAACCCATTGCAAGCTCTACCTAAATAGTTGAAATAGCAACTTATGTCTCTCCCTCTCCTATTGGGATAAACGATTGAGAATTTCCTTCAACATTGGAAATGCGTTCATCCCTAGTAGGAGGCTGAGGATCCCTCGATGGGGGATCTTGTCTTGCTGGTTGCTGGTTCTCAAAACGCTGACTCAGGTTCCGATTCTATTCGGCTAAGCCATCCATCTTCTTCTACATATCTTCTTGCTGCTTTCTCATGATTTCTAGCATTGCAAAGAGTTGAGCATCAGCAGTTGGTGCCACAGGTGAGGATGCATTGACTTTAGTGGTTCTTGTACATCTCACAATTGTTTTAACTGAAATCAATGAGTTATTGGTTTCCCACATGCGTCGTCAATTTTGTATAGCCAGAATCCAGTAAACGGTGCTGATGGACTTTGCTTCATAAGTTCGAAGTCAGTCATGTCACCTCCTTCCTCGTGTCTGTGTGGTACCTGCCAAAATCACTCCAACGCTCAAGTTTGAAAAGTAAAAGAAAAATCTAGTCAACTGGTTAAACCTCCAATCTGCCAAAAGATCCTCTTATTAGTACAAATAGTGTTATTTATAGATCCTTCCTGCGAATCAGGGTTTTCCCTTCTTACATCGGTGATCCTGGGGAATCCCTTGATTCCTTGGACCCATAAATGGAATGGGAATCTTCTAGATTGGATATACTATACTGGGAAGTATAGACACTCCATTTTTGTATTCACCTGATTAATCAACTCGTCAACCCGATTGAGACGGTTCTCAATGATGGATGATTATTCCAATACTTTATTTTGTTACTAGATATATTTTAGAAATTCAGATGAGGTATCTCAAGCAAACCAAACTCTAGAAACCACGCTACGCTAGGAAAATATGATTCAGAAACGAAAAAATCATCATTTTCAAACAAAAAGAAGCCTTTAATAAAAATCACTAAAAAATAACTAAATTACCAAAATACCTCTAACATCAAAACATCCTTATAGTCTATATTAAGCTTAGGTAAACCCTTTCAAACACATAAAATAACAAATTGAAATCAAATAAATTATTTTACCAATTTTCACCAAATTCGATAAAATTACGAAAATGCCCCTCATAGAGTTCGCGATCATTTCATGCCAAAAAATTCCTAAATGACACAAACCAATAATCCCATTGAATTCCTTATGAAAAATCAATTTCAAAATATCCCAGAACATCGAAAACCAACTTGAAACGTAAAAGTCCTCTTCGATGGTAAAATGGTAATTTTTTAATTTTAATAATTTTAAATTTTGAAATTAATAAATAAAATATTAATTAACATAAAATGAAACCTTAATAAAATTAATTAAAAAATTTGAACTAAGAAAATTAATCAACCAAGCCTTGAGGTAAAATTGTTGATGGTTGCCCACTTATTTAAGTGGAGTCCCTTTGATATTTATTAAAATACCCTTCCATCTGGGGGTCCAAATAATTAAAGATATAATTAGGGGATTCTCCACAAAACTTAAAAATAATTCTTTCATTGTACTCAAGATTTAAAAAACATAATTTAAAAGGCCAAGTCAATCTCATAAGACTTAAGTCAAAACCCTAATCTAAAGAAACCTAGTCAATCAAATAAGACTTAAGTTGAAACCCTAATTCACCTTATCTAAAAGGAGACCCAGTCAAACCCTAATTCTACCCAAAAAAAACTCTATAAATATAGGGTCTTCACAACCTAATTTCGTAGGTCAAAATAAACTTTAAAAAAATAAGTCAAAAAGTCTCTCTAACCTTCTCCAAACCTTAGTTTTTAAGCTTTAAATCCCTACTTATCATCCAAATCGTAGGTTTTGTAGAAAAACTTCCAAAAATAGTCCAAAAAATACTTAGAAATCCATCAAAAAATTTAATAAATACTTAGACCTACGAAGGAGGTAATTCATCTTGGAGATTCAAAGTAGATCGAGTGACGGAAACTAAGCGAGGAGTATTTAAGAGGAGTCATTCTACCAATTCTAAGGAAATAAATCATTGTGATCATCGTATAGGTATATCTTTATTCTATTTATTTTATTTATTTATTTTAGGTATTTAGTAATGTAATTCTTTTTGAGAAATAGTAGAGATCGACGTTTACTTGGCGGGGTTGGTGCCTAACACCTTCCAACCTCGTAACATGATTTCTGGACTTAGTTTCTTTTTATTCGTAGATTAGTTATTTTTATTTGTTAGAGTCAATATTCGGTTCCTAGACCGTAATAACTAAGTGACGACTCCCAAACCTCGAAAATCAAAAGTAGATCCGCACACCCCACGGATCGAGGACGCTTTTAGTGATGACTCTACTGGAGATTATTGAGGATTAGACTTGAAAAGTCCCAAATATGGGAAGCATTGCTAGAACGACTTAGTTTTTTATTTTATTTTTAGTTGTTTGTTTCTTTGTTTATTTTTATTTTTTATCATTCTTTTTAGTTCGATTATTGATTACTTGTTTGAATGGTGAAAATTTTATTTTAAAACATTTTTTATGGTTCAATCTAGGGTAACTCGGAATAACCTAAATAATGCAAGATTTCAAGAGGGTAATGATATGAAATAACGATTGTTAACCCATTTTTTTTATCTAGTTTATTTTATATTTTTGGGTTGTATTATCTTCTCTTGACATTATTTGGATTGATTTTGGGTATGTTATTTTGAAGTATCACTTTCTATGATTCAATCTAGAGTCATTGTAGGCTGACTCTAAACAATGAAAGATTCAAAGCGACATATGAATTGAGGATGGAATGATAGTGGTTGGGATGATAGTTATGAATTTTTTTTTTAATTCTTGGATGAATTTTTTTTAGCACGTTAATATGCATGGGTGATAAGTTGTAAAAATAAATTATTTGTGAGTGATGTGCTAAGAAATAAAAAAAGTTACTTTTCTTTAATGTTATTTGGGATGAGGATAGAATTCCAAGAAAAAAATCACAAAAAAAAAATAATAATAATAAAAAAATATTTTTATGTGTGGTGTGCCGTTAGTAAAAAATAATTTTTTTATTTTTCATCTTCTTCTCAAATAAATTATTTGTGAGTGATATGCTAAGAAATAAAAAAATTTCTTTTTTAACTATTTTTGGGATGAGGATAGAATTCCAAGAAAAAAATCTCAAAAAATATAAATATAAAAAAATATATATTTTTATGCGGGGTGTGCCATTAGTAGAAAATATTTTTTTATTTTTCATCTTCTACTCAAATAAATTATTTGTGAGTGATGTGCTAAGAAATAAAAAAATTTCTTTTTTAAATATTTTTTGGGATGAGGATAGAATTCCAAGAAAAAAAATCTCAAAAAATAAAAATATAAAAAAATATATATTTTTATGCGTGGTGTGCTGTTAGTAGAAAATATTTTTTTATTTTTCATCTTCTTCTCAAATAAATTATTTGTGAGTGATGAGCTAAAAAATAAAAAAATTATCTTTTTTAATGTTGTTTGTGATGAGGAGAGGATTCCAAGAAAAAAATATATAAAAAAAATAATAATAATTTTTGCGTGGGTGCCAATAGTGAAAACGTTTTTTTTTTTTTTTAATTTCTATTTTCTTCTCTAACGAGAAGAAGATGACGAAAAACAACAAAAAAAGAGAAACATCTCTCTCTCTCTTTATTGATTCTCGTCAATAGCGATTTCAAGAATTCTGATTTGGATTTTAATTTTCAATCTTAATCTTATCAACAATGATCAAAACCAAGAAAATATCAATAAATCTGAGTTATTGAAAAAAAAAATGAGAATTTCCCTTTCTTAAAATATATATATATATATATATATATATATATATATATATATATCAATTTTAAAAAAAATAAAAAAATTCATAACTCCCTATCCCTACAAATATCATCCTATCCTCGATTCAATATTCATTAAAATCTTAATTTATTTTGGATCGCCCAAAAGGGACTCTTGATTAGACCATAATAAAAAAAATTTCTTTTGTTTGGATTAAAAATAAAATTTTCCTCCTTGCTTATTTCAATGTTGGGTCATATTGATTATTCTTGTGCTACACCCATCTAACATGCTATGATCTTGATATACATATCCTTGATGTACATGCTTTGATTCGATCTTGATGTTATGAATATTGTGTGTATTTTTTTTTATCTAAAAAATGCCCCGGGCACACCCACCCTATTTTGCATACACTACTCGTACGTTTATTGCTTTGCACACTTGCATGTCCCTTTTAGCCAATGTGGCACTAGTGTATGGTCCGGTCTACTCGTGAGATACGACGTCATGCATGAAAATCACAACTCCAGTCACGTACCTTTATAATATATAAAACTAGGGCATCAGTACCGTTCGATCAGGTGATATTGAAAGGTATATTGATGCACCCCGGCTGGAGCGACCTTAGCCTTTGTCCTATTGTAAGCCGCAAAGTCTCATGTCTCAATCGCCAACCCTAGACTCGTATCTATACAGTATATCAAAGTTCACCAATTGCACTTCTTTGTCAAAATTGTTGCCTAAGCAAGATCCTACCTTAATGTACCCTACTATACGAGGGAGATAGACAACGTCTATTCCAGACGAGAAGTATTTAAGTGGGTCATTGCTCAGTATTGTGCACCACCTCTCATCTGGGGATTAAACTGGTTGCTTTTGACTTCAGAGATTTGACTTGGAGTCTTAAATTATCACCTATATGGTATATCAAACCAAGTTACCACATACCGTTTGATTGAGTATGCTTGAAAGGTATATAGGTGCATTTGGGTAAGGGTGGCCAGATAAATTGCATTGCACGTAGTAAACTTAGAGTCTAGAAACCTCCCTATAGGTCACGACTCGAACTTATCATGAGTGTTCCCGGGTTGCTTATTAAAATTGGACCTTACAAATCATGAGATCAGGAGTGTATGATTTTGAACTCAAGGATCAATTTTTTTTTGTTAAACCTAATTCGAAATTATTGTATTATTGTGTGCACCAACCCAATAAAGAATCCATTTTAAAAACTTGGCAATGGTTCATAATGACCCAATCCATCTCGATCCAATGATCATGATGGGCTAGACCATTTAAATTAAAATGGAATTCAAACTCTTTGCAAATTCAGGTTTCAACCCACTTTAAAAGAAGAATATTTTTCGAAAGAAGAATATTTTTCAGAAAAAATGTTTTCTAAAAAAAAAGAAAATGAAGGAAAAATGATTTATAAAAGATCTATTTTTTAATATACCTTGAAAATTTTCTGAAATATATTTTTCTAAAGAAAAAATAATTTTTACAAAAAATCTATTTTTTGTATGGACTTTGGAAAATTTACTAAAATGTATTTTTCTAGAAAAAGGAATAATTTGCAAAATAAAAAAATAGTTTAAATCAAATTTGTTGAAAGTTGTTATTCAATGAAAATATTACTTGTCAACGATTTTCAATAATTCAATAAAATCATTTTTCTTTTTAAAATAATCATTGCAATGAATTGTTTAATGGATTGGTGTACAAAATTCAATAAAATCTCAGGGTTCATTTAAAATGTAATCAAGGGGGTGACACTGATATTGATTAAGTTCACCTTCGACTGGGGTTACAAGGTTATTCTTGCACCTAAGTTCAATCGTCTAGCTAGGGTTGTAAGTCTGATTAGTTAGAACAAATGTTAGTACCAAGTGAATTGTCAGAAATGACCCCAAAATTTATCAAAATTACACAGTTATTCCCTGAAGATCATCGTACCTCAGTCCTGTCGATTGTAAGCAATGTCGTCAGTCCTCAGTCAGTAATCAAGCCCGTTGTAGGTACTTATCTTGAGTTTCCATGAGTTATGTGGCTTAGCTTGAGTCTAATGTTTTTTACCAATCCATCAATGTCATATTTTTTTTAGATTGAGTCTACTATTTTCCTGTTGAGTCGAATTAGTTTATCAAATCTATAGAGGTGTTTGTTGTCCCATCTGAAATTGATCGGATAAAGGAAATTTTTGAATACCTCGAGCACATTAACGGATTAACTAATAATTTAACTTCAAGGATAGATAATGGTCGGGGTCAATCTTTAATCGAGAAAGCAAAGGTCATTGACCTCGGAACAAATTTTTTTCAAGAAATTCAAATAGAAACCATCTTATCCCTAGAAGAACACAAGGGGATAATGAATTTACTCAGAAATTTCAAAAGACTTGTTCATGTGGTGGGATGAGGATATGTTAGGTGCAAGCTTGAGTGTTGTCTAACACAGAATAGATACTGGCTTAATAAAATGAGATCAAGGAAGATGTTATAAACTGTATTAATGTTATACTTCTCAAAATGGTAGAGCTCCCAGAATAGATTACCATTCTTAGACTAATGAAATAGTTGAAGTGGTATTAATATCTGATAATGGGTCGTACATCAAAGCTTAGGTCATTATTCTATGTTTAAAATTCAGGATCCGGCATCACAAATCATCCCCCTACATTCTCAGACTAATGGAAAGGTTGAAGTAGCCAATAAAAAATCTCAAAACAATCATCAAGAAAATGTGTCAATCACACCGGGATTAGTTAGAAAAGTTACCATTCACACTACAGGGTTATAGAAACAGTCTTACCCATTGAAAGTAAAATTTCATATCTCAAGGTCTTGATGGAAAGTCAATTGCTAGAAACAGACTAGGCTCATTATTGGGTACGAAGAGCTAAACTTGATTAAAGAAAAATAACTTAGAAGTTTTGTACTACGTGCAAACTTATCAAAGAAGAATCATTCGTACGTTTGAAAAATTGAGCACCCCTTCTTGACTATAGGAGGAAGTCTGAACCTAATTAGAGAGATCCATTCATTTAGAAATATTCATGAAAAAGTCGTCAGACTTCAAGATCATGATAGAATTGAACTACCAGAACCAACCAACCTTGATCAGATCAAACGGTACTAGATTTAAGGAGGCCATCTTTGGTCGAATCAATTTTCCTACTACCCAGTTCAATATCTCATTTCTTAGTCCTTGGCAACCTTTTAAAAAAAACTTATATTTTTTTCTTTTTCAGTCCAATCACCTAACATAGGGGAGGGAAAAATTCGAACTACATTTTGGTCTTATCTCAAAATTCTAGGGGTACGTAGGCAACCTGAAAAGTTACTTCAAGCTCGACTACATCAAAATAAAAAAAAAAAAAAAATAAAATAGATTTTCCTACAAAATAAAAAAAATTAAAAAAAAGATATTGTCAAAATGAGAAAGAAAATTCAAGAAAAAAGATAAAATTTAAAAGAAAATACCACACAAGGGGCATTCGGGTTTTTGAGCCTCAAAATTCCTTTCTTTTTATATCCAATCCTAAGTTTACCCATGAAAGTCCTCCTACGTAACATGCGAGAAAGTCAAGGAAGGTAGCAAAGCATGATCAGACAGTAACTCTAGAAGTTCAAAAGGGGAAGAAAAAGAAAAAAGCCTGCTAGGTTGAAAATCTGAAATGGCGTCTTCGAAAAAAATTAAGGCAAGCTCGCAAGGTTGAAAATCCGAAAGGACGGCCTTGAAAACAATTAGAGCAAATATAAAAAAATTTGCTAGGTTGAAAATTCGAAAGGGCTACTTAGGCAAAAATTAAGGTGAGTAAGCAAGGTTGAAAATTCGAAAGGACGACTTTGACAAAAAAAAAAAAACTCGCTAGATAGAAAACCTGAAGAGGAGATCTAGGCAAAAGCTAGAGCATGTTCGCTAGTTTGAAAACCTGAAAAGACAATCTAAGAAAAAGTTAGAGTAACAAAGAAAAACAAAAGAAAACCTCCATGAAGTTGAAAAGCTAAAAGGGCGGCCCAAGCCACCAAATTTAAGTACCTAACTTAAACCAAACAAAGACTCAGAAGTCACGAGCATCGTCTATGATTGATCTAAAAATTTTCTACTTCCCCAATTGAACCAAGAAGAAAAATGGTGGATTTTACAATGAATCTCAAAAGGAAATATTTTGTTCTCTTGAGCTTGACTCAAAATCTTTAATATAAAAAGTCAAAATTAAAAGTTAAATCTTTATTGTGCTTGTGATAATCAAATATTTCATACCTTCATAACAAGGGGTACTTCTTTTTTTTTTGTATAGCGTGTATTTTTTTCCCCTTACACTAGGAACATTTAACAAAAATGTGTTCAATTATCTCCAGTACAATGTTTGTTGTCAAACTAGGGGCATTTTTGTTCTCAAGCCTGATCAATATTAATCCTAAAAGATAATGGGAACCCCGAATTTAAGGTTACTCTCTTGATAATAATTTTTTTGAAAACCCCTGAGGTACAAAGAAGTTAAAAAATTCATAAAATTTTTGAAAAACCTTAAGGTTCAAACAGAAGTATTTCTGATCTCATATTTGGTTTTATCCAAAGACTAACTCATCATCAATCAACTAACCCATTTCTCTCTCTCTAATCAAACAACCCCATCAACCAATCAACCAATCTCACCACCTCACCCCCTCATCATGATTGCCACATGGCATCATCTCCTTTCTCCTCCCAAAAACTAACTTAACAACCTCTTACACAACCCATTCTCCTAAATCTACACACCTCACCTCATCAACCAACCTAACACTCATTCTCTAAACCACTCTCTTACACCCCCACTCCACTACCAACCATCACTCATGTCAACCCATCAAACACTCTACCCAAATGGGTTTGGGTAGGATCCAACCCATTTGGGTCTAAACCTCACCCATTTTCATTCATTACACATTTACCCTCCATTTCACCTTAAATTTCACACCCCTCACTCCTAAATCCTATACCATTACCCCTTCTCTCACATTTTAACCCCATTATACCCCCAAACCCCCTCCAAACACCTATATATACCTCCCCTCTCACCCCAAAAAGGGTTACATCAAGTCTCACAAGAAAAATATTTTCTCTACTCCTCTCTATCATCCTCTCATACTATCTTCTAAAAAAGGAAATTCCATTCTCATATTACACTAAGGGTTTGAGAAGCATAGAAGAAGAAGGAAGGGAAGAAAAGAAAGGAGAACCTTGAAGCTACAAGGTGGGTCTTAACCTCCCCCTCCCCCTTTTTCTCTCTCTCTAACCTTCTACTCTTCCCTCTTCTAACACTCCCTTCTTCTATTTTGTTTTACCCCTTTTAATGACCGGGCCCTAAGGTTAGGATCACAAGGGTCATTTCCATTAATGAAATGACCCTATGATCAAACCAAAACCAAATCCCTACTTAGGGAATAAATGCCCCCCACGTGGCACATTTCCCCTTTCTTTACAAAAATTAAAATGACTGAGTTTTCTTTGAGGTTACCGTCATTCGACGGGGAAAAAGGGGTGCCTAACACCTTCCCCTTTTTCCAATCGAGCCACTTACCCGAATCTCAAGAATCAACTACCCTTATCCACCGTGAGTCACT
>NW_028237693.1:130000-176297 GCF_017979445.1 Akebia trifoliata | reverse complement strand
CACCCTACGCTTTACCAAACGTGTTTTGTCCTACATGGGTTAAAAGTTTTGGAATAGGCTGATTTTTGGTGAGGATGATCTCTATGGTGAGGAGATCATCCTCACCAAAAATCAGCCCATTCCAAAACTTCTAACCCCATAAAAAATGGTTTACAATAAATGGATGGTCCACGATTTTTCAACTTGTAAACATAGGGCTAGAAATTTTGGAATGGGCTGATTTTTGGTGAGGATGATTTCTATGGTGAGGAGATCATCCTCATCAAAAATCAGCCCATTCCAAAACTTCTAACCCCATCAAAAATGGTTTATAAAAAATGGATGGTCCACGATTTTTCAACTTATAAACATAGGACTAGAAATTTCGGAATGAGCTGATTTTTGGTGAGGAGAATCTTCTAACCGTAGAGATGATCATCACCAAAAATCAGCCCATTCCAAAAATTCTAACCCATGTAGGACAAAACACGTTTAGTAAAACGTAGGGTAAAGTGTAGGGTGCCGAACATTTCCCTATATATATATATATATATATATATATATATGTCTTACATGGGTTAAAAGTTTTGGAATGGGCTGATTTTTTGTGAGGATGATCTCTACGGTTAGAAGATTCTCCTCACCAAAAATCAGCTCATTCCGAAATTTCTAGTCCTATGTTTACAAGTTGAAAAATCGTAGACCATCCATTTTTTATAAACCATTTTTGATGGGGTTAGAAGTTTTGGAATGGGCTGATTTTTGATGAGGATGATCTCCTCACCATAGAAATCATCCTCACCAAAAATCACCCTATTCTAAAACTTCTAACCCATGTAGTTAGGTAAAGCGTAGGATGTCGAACGGGACCCATATATATATGGGAAATGTTCAACCCCCTAAGCTTTACCCTACACTTTAACAAACGTGTTTTGTCCTACATGGGTTAGAAGTTTTGGAATATGCTGATTTTTAGTGAGGATGATCTCTATGATTAGAAGATCATCCTCACCAAAAATCAGCCAATTCCGAAATTTTTAACCCCATGTTTACAAGTTGAAAAATTGTGGACCGTCCATTTTTTGTAAACCATTTTTTATGGGGCTAGAAGTTTTGGAATGAGCTGATTTTTGGTGAGGATGATCTCCTCACCATAGAGATCATCCTCACCAAAACTCAGCCTATTCCAAAACTTCTAACCCATGTAGGACAACACACGTTATATATATATGGGTCCCGTTCAGCAACAAACATTTTGGCAAAACATTTTTCAAAACATGGGTTAGAGGTTTTGGAATGAGCTGATTTTTGGTGAGGATGATCTATACGGTGAGGAGATCATTTTCACTAAAAATCAACCCATTCCAAAACTTTTAGCCCCAGTTTACAAGTTGAAAAATTGTGGACCGTCCATTTTTTGTAAATCATTTTTTATGGGGTTAGAAGTTTTGGAATGGGCTGATTTTTGGTGATGATGATCTACTCACCGTAGAGATCATCCTCACTAAAAATCTGCCCATTCCAAAACCTCTAACCCATGTTTTGAAAAATGTTTTGTTAAAATGTTTGTCAAAATGTTTGTTGCTGAACATTTCCTTATATATATATATATAGGGTGGCGTTCAAGGGCCAACTTTTTAGCAAACTTTTTGGCAAAACATTTTTCAAAACATGGGTTAGAGGTTTAGGAATAGGCTGATTTTTGGTGAGGATGATCTCTAAGGTGAGGAGATCATCCTCACCAAAAATCAGCCCATTCCAAAACTTCTAACCCATGTTTACAAGTTGAAAAATCGTGGACCGTCCATTTTTTATAAACTGTTTTTTATGGGGTTAGAAGTTTTGGAATGGGCTGATTTTTGGTGATGATGATCTCCTCGCCGTAAAGATCATCCTCACCAAAAATCAGCCCATTCCAAAACCTCTAACCCATGTTTTGAAAAATGTTTTGCCAAAAAGTTTGCTAAAAAGTTGGCCCTTGAACGCCCCCCATATATATATATATATATATATATATATATATATATATATATTGGGAAATGTTCAGCACCCTAAGTTTTACCACACACTTTAACAAAACGTTTTTTGTCCTATATGGGTTAGAAGTTTTGGAGTGGGCTGATTTTTGGTGAGGATGATCTCTATGATTAGAAGATCATCCTCCCCAAAAATCAGCCCATTTCGAAATGTTTAGCCCCATGTTTACAAGTTGAAAAATCGTGGACCGTCCATTTTTTGTAAACCATTTTTGATGGGGTTAGAAGTTTTGGAATGGGCTGATTTTTTGTGAGGATGATCTCTACGATGAGGAGATCACCATCACAAAAAATCAGCTCATTCCAAAACTTCTAACCCCATCAAAAATGGTTTACAAAAAATGGACGATCCACGATTTTTCAACTTGTAAACATGGGGCTAGAAGTTTTGGAATGGGCTGATTTTTTGTGAAGATCATCTCCTCACCGTAGAGATCATCCTCACCAAAAATCAGGCCATTCCAAAACTTCTAACCCATGTAGGACAAAAATGGTTGGCTAAAATGTTTGGTGCTGAACGGGACCCATATATATATGGGTCCCGTTTGGGCACCCTACGCTTTACCCAACGTGTTTTGTCATACATGGGTTAGAAGTTTTGAAATGGGCTGATTTTTGATGATGATGATCTCTATGGTGAGGAAATCACCATCACCAAAACTTCTAACCCCATAAAAAATGGTTTACAAAAAATGAACGGCCCACGATTTTTCAACTTGTAAACATAGGACTAGAAATTTCAGAATGAGCTGATTTTTGGTGAGGAGAATCTTCTAACCGTAGAGATCATCTTATCCAAAACTCCTAACCCATGTAGGACAAAACATGTTTGGTAAAACGTAGGGTAAAGTGTAGGGTGTTGAGCATTTCTCATATCCATATATATATAGGGTTACATTCAATGGCTAACATTTTGGCAAAACATGGGTTAAAGGATTTGGAATGGGCTGATTTTTGGTGAGGATGATCTCTACGGTGAGGAGATCATCCTCACCAAAAATCAGCCCATTCCAAAATTTCTAACCCCATCAAAAATGGTTTACAAAACATGGACGATCCACGATTTTTCAACTTATAAACATAGGGCTAGAAGTTTTGGAATGGGCTGATTTTTGGTGAGGATGATCTACTCACCGTAGAGATCATCCTCACAAAAATCAGCCCATTCCAAAACCTCTAACTCATGTTTTGAAAAAAAGTTAGCCATTGGATGGGACCCATATATATATATATATGGGAAATGTTCAGCACCCTAAGTTTTACCACACACTTTAACAAACGTTTTTTGTCCTACATGGGTTAGAAGTTTTGGAATGGGCTGATTTTTGGTGAGGATGATCTCTATGATTAGAAGATCATCCTCCCCAAAAACCAGCCCATTCGAAATGTTTAGCCCCATGTTTACATGTTGAAAAATCGTGGACCGTCCATTTTTTGTAAACCATTTTTGATGGGGTTAGAAGTTTTGGAATGAGCTGATTTTTGGTGAGGATGATCTCCTCACCATAGAGATCATCCTCACCAAAAAATCAGCTCATTCCGAAACTTCTAACCCATGTAAGACAAAACGCGTTTGTTAAAGTGTGTGGTAAAACTTAGGGTGCCGAACGGGACCCATATATATATATATATTATATATATATATATATATATATATATATATGGGTCCCGTTCGGCACCCTAAGTTTTACCACACACTTTAACAAACGCGTTTTGTCTTACATGGGTTAGAAGTTTCGGAATGAGCTGATTTTTGGTGAGGATGATCTCTATGGTGAGGAGATCATCCTCACCAAAAATCAGCTCATTCCAAAACTTCTAACCCCATCAAAATTGATTTACAAAAAATGGACGGTCCACGATTTTTCAACGTGAAACATGGGGCTAAACATTTCGGAATGGGCTGATTTTTGGGGAGGATGATCTTCTAATCATAGAGATCATCCTCACCAAAAATCAGCACATTTCAAAACTTCTAACCCATGTAGGACAAAAAACGTTTGTTAAAGTGTGTGGTAAAACTTAGGGTGCTGAACATTTCCCTATATATATATATAGGGAAATGTTCAGCACCCTAAGTTTTACCACACACTTTAACAAACGTTTTTTTGTCCTACATGGGTTAGAAGTTTTGGAATTGGCTGATTTTTTGTGAGGATGATCTCTATAATTAGAAGATCATCCTCCCCAAAAATCAGCTCATTCCAAAATGTTTAGCTCCATGTTTACACGTTAAAAAATCGTGGACCGTCCATTTTTTGTAAACCATTTTTGATGGGGTTAGAAGTTTTGGAATGAGCTGATTTTTGGTGAGGATGATCTCCTCACCATAGAGATCATCCTCACCAAAAATCAGCCCATTCCAAAACTTCTAACCCATGTAAGACAAAACACGTTTGTTAAAGTGTGTGGTAAAACTTAGGGTGCTGAATGGGACCTATACATATATGGCTAACTTTTTTTCAAAACATGAGTTAGAGGTTTTGGAATGGGCTGATTTTTGTGATGATGATCTCTACGGTGAGTAGATCATCCTCACCAAAAGTCAGCCAATTCCAAAACTTCTAGCCCTATGTTTATAAGTTGAAAAATCGTGGACCGTCCATTTTTTGTAAATCATTTTTGATGGGGTTAGAAGTTTTGGAATGGGCTGATTTTGGTGAGGATGATTTCCTCACTGTAGAGATCATCCTCACAAAAAATTAGCCCATTCAAAAAACCTCTAACCCATGTTTTGAAAAATGTTTGTTGCTGAACATTTCCATAAATATATTATATATATATATATATATATATATATATATATGGGAAATGTTCAGCACCCTAAGTTTTACCACACACTTTAACAAACATTTTTTGTCCTACATGGGTTAGAAGTTTTGGAATGAGCTGATTTTTGGTGAGGATGATCTCTATGATTAGAAGATCATCCTCCCCAAAAATCAGCCCATTCCGAAATGTTTAGCCCCATGTTTACATGTTGAAAAATCGTGGACCGTCCATTTTTTGTAAATCAATTTTGATGGGGTTAGAAGTTTTGGAATGAGCTGATTTTTGGTGAGGATGATCTCCTCACCATAAAGATCATCCTCACCAAAAATCAGCTCATTCCGAAACTTCTAACCCATGTAAGACAAAACGCGTTTGTTAAAGTGTGTGGTAAAACTAAGGGTGGCGAACGGGACCCTATATATATATATATATATATATAGGGTCACGTTATTACGACCCCCTTTGCGACCCCCTTTGCGACACACCTTTTTGTCTTATATGGGCAAAAATGTTTGGAATGAGCTGATTTTTTGTGAGGATGATCTCTATGGTGAGGGGATCATCCTGGCAAAAAATCATCCCATTCCAAAACTTCTAACCCCATCAAAATTGATTTACAAAAATTGGACGGTCTATAATTTTTCAACAAAAATCGGACGGTCTAGAAGTTTTGGAATGGGCTGATTTTTTGCCAGGATGATCCCCTCACCATAGAGATCATCCTCACAAAAAATCAGCCCATTCCAAACATTTTTGCCCATATAAGACAAAAAGGTGTGTCGCAAAGGGGGTCGTAATAACGCAACTCATATATATATATATATATATATATATATATATATATATATATATATATATATATATATATATATATATATATATATGTGGGTCAGGTTCAAACGACAACCATTTCAACACACATATAGACAACGCGTTTTGTCTTATATGGGCAAAAATGTTTGGAATAGGCTGATTTTTTGTGAGGATGATCTCTGTGGTGAGGAGATCATCCTTGCCAAAAATCAGCTCATTATGAAATTTCTAGACCGTCCAATTTTGTTGAAAAATTATAGACCGTCCTATTTTTGTAAATCAATTTTGATGGGGTTACAAGTTTTGGAATGGGATGATTTTTGCCAGGATGATCCACTCATCACAGAGATCATCCTCACAAAAAATCAGCCCATTATAAACATTTTTGCCCATATAAGACAAACAAGTTGTCTATATATGTGTCGCAATGTGTGTTGCAGGAACCCGACCCTATATATATATATATATATATATATATATATATATATATATATGGGAAATGTTCAGCAACAAACATTTTGACAAACATTTTGGCAAAACATTTTTCAAAATATGGGTTGCAGGTTTTGGAATGGGCTGATTTTTGGTGAGAATGATCTCTACGGTGAGGAGATCATCATCACCAAAAATCAGCCCATTCCAAAACTTCTAACCGATCAAAAATGGTTTATAAAAAATGGACGGTCCACGATTTTTCAACCTGTAAACATGGGGCTAGAAGTTTTGAAATGAGCTGATTTTTGGTGAGGATGATCTCCTCACCGTAGAGATCATCCTCACCAAAAATCAGCTCATTCCAAAACCTCTAACTCATGTTTTGAAAAATGTTTGCCAAAATGTTTGTCAAAATGTTTGTTGCTGAAAGGGACCCTATATATATATATATGAGTAGCATTCAATGGCCAACAGTTTGGCAAAACATTTTTCAAAACATGGGTTAGAGGTTTTGGAATGGGCTAATTTTTTGTGAGGATGATCTCTACAGTGAGGAGATCATCCTCACCAAAAATCAGCCCATTCCAAAACTTCTAGCCCCATGTTTACAAGTTGAAAAATCATGGATCGTCCATTTTTTATAAATAATTTTTGATGGGGTTAAAAGTTTTGGAATGGGCTGATTTTTGGTGATGATGATCTCCTCATCATAGAGATCATATTCACCAAAAATCAGCCCATTCCAAAATCTCTAACCCATGTTTTGAAAAATGTTTTGCCAAAATGTTTGTTGCTGAACATTTCCTATATATATATATATATGGGCGGATCATGGGATAAAGTAAAAAAAACATATGTAAAACTATTGTAATAACAATCATTTTGCAAAATATGGGTTAACACATTTTGATTGAGTTGATTTTTTTGTGAGGATGATCTCTATGATGAGAAGATCATCTTTAAAAAAAATCAGTCCAATCTAAAACTTCGAACCCCATAAAAAGTTATTTAGAATGTGGATCATCGATTTTTTTCAATAATTTGTAAACCACTTTTGATGGATTTACAAATTTCAGATTGGACTGATTTTTTTTGTGAGGATGATCTTCTCATCATAGAGATGATCCTCACAAAAAATCAGCTCAATCTAAAATTTTTAACCCATATTTTGAAAAATGATTGTTTTTACATATGTTTTTAAAATATATATCTATAGACATATGTAAAAACAATGGTTTTTCAAAATATGGGTTAGAGGTTTTGGATTGAGCGGATTTTTTCGAGGATGATAACTACAAAAAATCAATCCTTCAAAAGTGATTTACAAAATTATTGGTAAAAATTAACAAAAAATCGACAGTCCACATTTTAAATCACTTTTAATGGGGGTTAAAAGTTTCAGATTAGACTGATTTTTTTTCCATATGATCTTCAAAATTTATTAATGTTACATTGTTTTACATGTCCCTTGATCCGTTATATATATATTAATTATATTATAAAATCTTACTAATTTGTTACTAATAAGGGTGTGAGTATGTCTTTAAACTATCTTTAATTGCATTGTAAGGTGCCTATAATGAAAGTTGAGCATGGACCCCATTCATGCTTGTTTTCAAAGTCAATCATGGAGAGTTGTAAGTTGGTACCAACTGAAAGGGACATCTTCACATCACTGCCAACCAGCTCTGGACAATAAAACATAAATGAATGGACCTATGAGGTAACATTGGCCCTATTTGTAGTAAGGCGTGACTTAATAAAGGTGAAGAGACCCTAAAACTACTGAAAGTGTTCTTGAGCTTGATCAAACATACGTGGCTGTAAATATATTCGTGTAGAGAAATCGATCCTAGAACAATATTAAAGAAAGAGTTGTGATAATCTGACTCCCCCACTTGACATATTCAAAATACTCTCTTGACGTGACATGTGTTAAAATTATAGATTATTTGCCTTTCGATACATAAAAAACTATAATTCTAACCCATGGCATGTCAGTTAGGAGAGTATTTTAACTATGCCACGTGGGGGAGTTAGAAAATCATAATTCTTAAAGAAATTAATAAAGATGCAATCACACACTCACACCCCACTACAAAACACACACACACAAAAAAGATTTTGGTGATTCTCTAAAGACTGATGTATGTCTATGATACAGATGCATCCCGAATCCCCTATGAAAGGAAAACTCTTTGTCACACATTACACCCTTCACCGTAAAGATAAATGAATAATGCTGAAGTAACCTCAAGATATGAGTCAAAAAGCATATTGATTCCTACACACTTTCACGTCAGGATGTACGAAGTGAGGTACAATTTTAAAGTCATTACAGCACGACTCAAGAGAAATATGTACCTAAACATACGTTGATAGTTATGAAATTACAAAAATACCCTTAAAATGAAAAATTGTGAAATGATGAACAATACTCCTTGTTGATCTATACCATCAGACTCCACACACCATTACAATTTGGGTGAGAAAAGAAAGATACTCATGAATACCTTCATTTGAAGCTTTTAATGTCCTATTGGTTATAATTAATGATGTACATGTTCATCCTTTCGTGAGGATCCCTTAAGCAATTTGAACACAATGACACAAGTACAAATATGAGGTTCTTGTAATTCGAATTGTGATGGTCTCATCACAACCCTTCTAAAGGGCTACTCATCACGAAGTGGAGGTGGCGGTGATGTTGTGTGGTGGGGGTGGGTTGATGGTTTCAAGTTTTGGGCGATCTAGTTTTGATGTATCTGAATCAACTTTATCATCCATAGGAAAGTATACAAAATAAAACAATAAAAATCATAGATCATTGATTTTTTTTATTTAAATACATGTATTTTGTAATGAGTATAATTGTAAAGATTTCTACAAAATATTACATTTAAGAAAGTAACATTCAAATAGATATGATTGATTGTAATTAAGTAGTTTTACAATTATAAAGTTAAATCACTTAAAGAATGATTTGCACTATTTTTAATAAAATAATCCAAAAGTTAATATTGAATTTATTCTCCATAAAATAGAAATACTTATCTAAATATCCCCATGCATTATATAAAGTAGAAATAAATATGTTTTAAAAAAATAATAATAATTTCCACCAAAACTAAGAATTGTATGAGAAAAAAGGACCCCCATGTAAATAAAATGTTGAGAGGGACATTTCTACAATTTCCATGGTTCTGGTTCGGGTGGGTGCTGGTGTAATCCGAAAGTCTAGATCCAACCCGATAATTAATAAACTCCAATATCCAACGGCATGGATTGCATGATACAAGATTTGGAAGCTGAAGGACTACTTAATTTGGTCTTAAATGATTTTTTTCCCATTTTAAATTTACAATAATATTAAAATTGAGAGGGTTTGGGACTGACCCGGCCCATATTGGATCAAGTTGGGTAATGTTACTAGAGCCATTTAGTTGTCAGCTAGGGTCGATTAGGCCTATTTCAGGTTTAGGGCCGAGCTTAGGCTTGGCAGGTAGTTCCATTGATGGCCCGGCCAATAACTTATATTAATAATCTTATTAATATATTATAATTATGTTTAAAATACATAAGAACATTTGTAGCCCAACCCAGCCCTTAAATGTGCCACATAATTGCGGGTTGAACCTGGACATAGATATTTTATTCAGCCCAGCCACATTAAATGGGCCGATCTCGAACTACTATTATTTTAAGCAACTAGAGTAAGGACATTTATGGCTTGTCCATTGACGACCCTACTTAAATCGAAATAGTAACAAAAAAACATAATAATTTACATAAGATACATATATCTCTCTCTCTCTCTCTCTCTCTCTCTCTCTCTCTCTCTATATATAAATATATATATATATATATATATATAAATATATATGGGTCCCGTTCGGCACCCTAAGTTTTACCACACACTTTAACAAATGTGTTTTGTCTTACATGGGTTAGAAGTTTCGGAATGAGCTGATTTTTGGTGAGGATGATCTCTATGGTGAGGAGATCATCCTCACCAAAAATCAGCTCATTCCAAAACTTCTAACCCCATCAAAATTTATTTACAAAAAATGGACGGTCCACGATTTTTCAACGTGTAAACATGGGGCTAAACATTTCGGAATGGGCTGATTTTTGGGGAGGATGATCTTCTAATCATAGAGATCATCCTCACCAAAAATCAGCTCATTCCAAAACTTCTAACCCATGTAAGACAAAAAACGTTTGTTAAAGTGTGTGGTAAAACTTAGGGTGCTGAACATTTCCCTATATATATATAGGGTCCCGTTCGCCACCCTTAGTTTTACCACACACTTTAACAAACGCGTTTTGTCTTACATGGGTTAGAAGTTTCGGAATGGGCTGATTTTTGGTGAGGATGATCTCTATGGTGAGGAGATCATCCTCACCAAAAATCAGCTCATTCCAAAACTTCTAACCCCATCAAAAATGATTTACAAAAAATAGACGGTCCACGATTTTTCAACTTGTAAACATGGGGCTAAACATTTCGGAATGGGCTGATTTTTGGGGAGGATGATCTTCTAATCATAGAGATCATCCTCACCAAAAATCAGCCCATTCCAAAACTTCTAACCCATGTAGGACAAAAAACGTTTGTTAAAGTGTGTGGTAAAACTTAGGGTGCTGAACATTTCCATATATATATATAAACTTTTTAGCAAACTTTTTGGCAAAACATTTTTCAAAACTTGGGTTAGAAGTTTTGAAATGGGCTGATTTTTGGTGAGGATGATCTCTACAGTGAGGAGATCATCATCACCAAAAATCAGCCCATTCCAAAACTTCTAACCCCATCAAAAACAGTTTACAAAAAGTGGACGGTCCACCATTTTTCAACTTGTAAACATGGGTTAGAAGTTTTGGAATGGGCTGATTTTTGGTGAGGATGATCTCCTCACCGTAGAGATCATCCTCACCAAAAATCAGCCCATTCCAAAACTTCTAACTCATGTTTTGAAAAATATTTTGCCAAAAAGTTAGCCATTGAACGCTACCCATATATATATATATGGGAAATATTAATGTCCAAGATCTGATAGAAACGCTAGCATTGTCCATCACATTTTTTCCAATAATATTTCCATATATTTTATCTTTTAATAAAAAAGATAGGGGTATATTAGTCTTTTATACAGATTAAAAAAAAAAGACTACACAGAACCAAAGATCAGTTGTCCCAGGATACCCAGGAAAAAGATTGGGGCATAGGGGGCGTTAGAAAATCATTACACAAAAAGAAAATGCTTGTTATAATATAGGAGTTTTATTGAAAAAAAAATGTGGTAGAGAATGATTTTAAAAGGTAGTTTTATATAGGGGCGGAGCCAGGATTTTCTTTTAGTGGGGGCAAGCTATGATTAATTGTATGGTTGAAGAACTTGAATGGAGGGAGGTGAGGGTGTGGGGGTAAAAATTGGAGGGAGATGAGGGTGTGGGGGCAAATAAGGAGAGAGGTGAGGGAGTGGGGACAAATGGGGCATGTAATTAGTTAAAAATATAAGGGTGTCTCAAAGTTTTGTGGGGGTAATTGCCCCCACCTGCTCCTTACTAGCTCCGCCCCTAGTTTTGGTTTTATATGTTTCAACTTTCAATTACAATATAAATGTTAAAAATTTGTTTTAATAGTGGAGTGAATGTGACTTTAAAAAATATTTAATTGGAATTAGAGGTCTGTGTGAGGAGAGTTGTATGGGGGAACTCATTGATGCTTGCTTCTAAAGTCAATCATGGAGAGATGTAGGTGGTACCAACTTTACATAATTCCTGACAAGCTTGTTAGGAAATGGAACAAAATTTGATGGTCCCATGGGTCACATATTGGTCCTATTCTTAGTAAGATGTGACTTAATAAACCTAAAACTATTGAAAGGGCTCTTGAGATTGATATAATATATGTGGTTGTGAACCCATTTGGATGAGATTGAGAAAATGAGACCCCATGAATTTATTGCATTTGAAATTTTGATGTCCTATTGGTTTGAATTGAATGATGGTTCATGTTCATGTTTCATGAGGAGGACCCCCTTGTTGGTTATGATGACACCATGTACGAATCCGACGTTCTTGTTGTAGGTGAGATATGGTTCGATCAAAGCCCTCATCAACATGGACCTAGAAAATGTGGTGGTGGTGGTGGCGGTGGTAATGACTGTGGTGGTGTGAGAGTTGGGGGAATGATTTCAAGTTTCGGACGACCTAGCTTTGATTTCTCTGAGTAAACAAGGGTTACGTCAAGAACCCTATTTCACAAACTCGACTCATATCAACCTCATTGACCCATGTTTGTGGATCATCTTTTTGATTGTTGTAGTCTCACATCATCAGCTTTCGTTTGATTTGTCCGATTTATTTGAGTCGAACAAATTTTTGTTTTGGATAATCTAGAATTTGATTATGAGATTTAAAAGAATGTTGGTTCTAGTTTTGACAATGACTTAGCTAAAATCAACATTATTTGATCCTTTGGTTTGATGTTTGAATTGTTCGAATCATTAAAGGGCTTGTTTGAGCTGGGGCAGTTCTATTTCGGTAAAAGTGTTTCCATGGAATCACTTCTAGAAGAGTCACAATCAAAAAAATAAATTTTTCCAAAGAATGTTTAAATAGTAATTTTTTTTAGGGGTTTAAGAGAGGCATCACAACTAATTTCATTGCTATATGATAGGAAATGACTTGAGCTTTGTTTTTATTCCTCTTTTTTTTATTTTTAATGAAAAAGTATGAGATTCTAGAATTCAAAGCAAATGTGCTCTTAGTGGATTGGTGATATGGGAAGCATGGTAACAAAGGTCGAATTTTATAATTCTTTGGTGTGTATACAATTCAATTAATTTGGATAAATAGGAGGAAGTTTCATATATAAAAAATTAAAGAAATGTTGGAGATTATAGAAATGATGTTTTTGGGTTTCTTACTAAAATCGACTATGAAGAGTCAAAATTTGTAAACCCCGAGATATTGACATGTGTCACATAGGAATATGTGAAATGTGTTTTAGCACTCTAAGATAGAGAAAGACTAGTTCAAAGCTTGAGGTACATAACTAGAAGGCATGAGATTGGGGGAAATGTTCTCAAATGGTGTGTTTTTACAGATCATGCCAAATCCTTTATTGTTATTTGATTTGAGCGGATAACCAAAAGGATTATGAGGTTACAAGGTTTCCAAGTAAAAATGACTTTAAAAAAGGATAATCTTAATGAAGCAAGGTTTATGGAATTAGAAACGTCTGAAATGGGAGATCCTTATTTATTAAAAAAAAGGCACATTCATGCAATTCAAAGGTACGTAATTTTCATATACTGAAACACTACCAAAATTGTTTTGTGGAGTATGAATTGACTTGAACGTCAGAGACTCTGTGGTACAAATACACTCAGGAGGATTCAAATGAACAAAGGAGAACTAGCAGGAGATCACAGATCTCGAGGCAGTCCAAGATTTTTGCATCTACATCCACCATATTCAATTTTCCTAAAAATCTTGTCTTGGTCTTGAGATTTGAATGTTGAAGAAATTAAATTTAAGAATGAAGCGTAAAATTCTTTTCATATTGGAAAATTAGTTGATAAATCATCGATTAATTTGTTAATTTATGATTTATTTGGAGGATTTAAATTTGTTTGAAAATAATGGGAGAATTTTGTGATTATGATGGGAAAGCCTTGCTTCCCATGTGACATGGGCCACTACCATTTGGCTTGGCCCGAATCAAAATTGTTCGATTAAAGTGGAAGACACGTTCGGTACCTAAAATTGCCAACCAAATGCACATCGCTCTTGGAGTTCACATGTCGTGTTCAAAGAGTGACTTCTCGCAATGGGCTTCGCATCCCACTAGTGAAAAAGCTTTTGTTGTGCCAACAAAAGTCCAAGAAAAGGGTGGCATTTATTGTCCAAGAGAGTGAGACCTTTCACCTAAAGGGGAAGGGGGAGGGGCCAAGGGCTGAGGGACTCAGATTGGCATGGATGAGTCAAGGAAATATAAATTTATTTTTTATTTTTTTAAACAATGAATCCTTTTTTCTTTTTCTTTTTTCCAAAAAATAAAAATAACTTGACTCGTTACATTACCATGTTGACTCGACCAAATTGCCTGCCAGACCCAACCAATTGGTTCAAATGAGTTATACGGACAAGTATTCTTGAAATCCAAACTAGTTGAGTCGATTTAACAATGAGTTCTATAATTATGATGGGCATCATTGCGTGGGTTAAAATTTTGCACATCTAATTTATCGTACATGTGTCACTTTGAGATTCATGCTAACATTGTCGATGTTCACCTCAACTTGATTGTCTAACAATCGATCATGATAACTAAGCACTTCACCCATCACCTCGGCCAAGGTTGCATGATTGACCAAGACCTGCAAAGGAAGGCACTTCGTTGCGCTAGACCTAGGTATCACCACTAGAGCACAAGCGCCTGGATTCCTTATTGAACTATGTTATTCCCATTGTTGTAGCATCTTGGTTACATGCTAGTCAACCACTCCCTCGATAAATAAAGCCGTCAAACAATTGAACAAAAGGTCATCATTGGATTCTTATCAAATAATTAACCATAGAAATGAGGTTATTAGTCCCGTTGATCACCAGTTTATCAAAAAATCTTTTGTAATCACCTTTCATCCTTAGATGAAGAAAAAAAATATGCGAGGCAATGTCCTTGAATAATCAAAGATTTCTCTTTAGACCATTTGAAATTATACTTTAGCTCTCACGCAAGTCGATATCATTCTTTGGCCTATTCCTGAAGCCCATGATGAAATCCAATTGCAATCGTCGGATTTCACTACTCAAACATTGTCAACTCTAATGGATATGAATCATCTAATGAAAATATTAGGGATCTATTTGATAAGTGAGAGTTTATCGTGAGATTTGGACTTTCAAGTAATCAACTTTAAGAAGTTCAACTTTTGAAAGTTGATAGTGAGTATTAATTATAACTTTTGTGTTTGGTTGATCACAAGAATTCACATGAGAGTTATATGGAGCTCCAACTCTATTGGGAGATAGGAGAATTTTTCTTTTTTTCTTAAGTCCAATTTTCTAATTGAAGTTGAAGACGAATTCTTATTTATTTATTCTTATTATTTTTTCAAATTTTAATTATAATTATATTTTATTATATTTTATATTTTATAATTATTTTTCTCATTATTACAAAAAATCAGTAATATAGGTTTTATTATTATTATTTATTTATTTATTTTTATTATCTTTTCTTTTCTCATTATTATAATAAATAGTAATATAAATTTTATAATTATTACTATTATTAAAAAAAACCTTAGTTTTAATATGATTATCTTGTCTTTCCTCATTACTAAATAAAATAATAATACAACTTTATTATTATTACTACCACTATTATTATTATTATTATTTATTATTTAATTTTCACAATATCATAATAATTAAGAAAAAAAAAAGGGATGAGAGTGAGAAAGAGTTGCCTACTTTCAACTCTTAGGATAAAGTTGAAATGTTTTTAATTTTAGGAAGTTGGAGAGTTGGTAAGTTGAGCATTCTCATGGGTTGAGCTTTTCAAACACAAAATCTTTAATTATTTGTTAGAGTTAATGACTTTCATGTTCAACTTTCGCTTATCAGATACATCGTAGTAGGGGTGGAGTCAAGAATTTTTATTTTTATTTTTTTTTAGTGAGGCAAAATTATAATTAATGGTAGACTGTAAAGCTTGAAGATAAATAAGTTGAAAGAAAGTTTTCCACGTGGAAATTTGAGGTTTGTAGATATCAAACTTTATTCTCTATGCTAGGATAGCAAATTTTATTCCGACAATTATCTTTGTAGCTTTTGCAGTCACACGTGGTGCACATTATCTGATCACGTGGTGCACTAAGACTCCCCTGCAATGTATAACGTGTTTATTCCTCGAGATACCAATCAAGTAGGACAAAATTATTTGAAATTGACACGTAAATATATAATACGCTCTCAATCAGAACGGTTCGGGTTAATGAACCACCCCATGATTTTGGATATTCTGGACAGAGAAATATATGATATGGGTAAAATCGTAATTATGTAACCTCCTCCTATACAGCATACACGCGAAAATCGTGATACCCAACAAATAATACACTTTGGATTGGAATCCAATGGTATTTTAGTAAAAATAAAATTTTGAAAGGGTATTTTCAATACAAAATTCAATTTTCAAAACGTATTTATTGCGCTTTAACGTGACCATGGATGAAGTTTTAGAAGAATTTGGAGAATTTTATGATAATGGATGGGACAACATACCACCTCAGTTTTTGAAACTTAAATGAAAATTTATTATCAGACCACAGTCTATCCGGATGGACCTATAAGGACCACCGCTTCGGTCCAATTATTTTTTTTTTTTTTCAAAAATACTTAAAAACTGCGTTAAGTTTGGAAGGAAATAAGATCGCACATGGTAAGTGTTTTTTTTTTTTTTTAAAAACAGAACTCGATAAATGGCGGACTCAAGAGTTGGATTTATCTAAATTTCAGAAGTGAGTTCAGGTCCGAATGCTCAAGCTCTCGGTGTGAGGTCACACACACACACACACACACACACAGAGCTCTCGGTGTGAGGTCTCACACACATACAGAGAGAGAGAGAGAGAGAGAGAGAGAGAGAGAGAGAGAGAGAGAGAGAGAGAGAGAGATGGTGAGGTCGACGAGCTCTTGCTTCAAGATCATTACTTGCGGGAGTGATTCAGTTGATGAGGATGATATCCAACGAACTGAGGTATCTAGATTTGATTAATTTCAAAGGTCTTTGTTCAAATTTTCGTGTTTTAGTTCGATCGATGCTCGTAGTAAGAAATTAGGATTTTGTGAAATCGAAATGGTCAATGTGGTATCTGCATTATCTTTTTGTTCAATTGAAATGTTAGAATGCGGTTTGGAGTTTTGAGTTCGAATTTTGATATATTTCTGTAATTTTCTTTATTTTGGTATACGATCTCGAGCAGACGGATGTATTTCTAATTGATTAATTTCTTAGGTTTAGTTCAAATTTTCGTGTTTTAGTTGGATCGATGCTTGTACTAAGAAATTAGGATTTTGATCCATTATTTTTGTATATGCGTTGGCCTTTTGTTCAATCGAAGTTCGAATTTTGCTATATTTCAATAATTTGCTTTATTTTGGTATATGATCTCAAAAGGACCGCGGTATCTTTCTTTGATTAATTTTTTAAAGGTTTTTTGTTCAAATTTTCGAGATTTAGTTCAACCACTGCTCGTACTAAGAAAATATGATTTTGTTCAATCGTACTAAGAAATTAGGATTTTGTTCAAATTTTTGCGTTTTAGTTCAATTGATGCTCGTACTAAGAAATTAGGATTTTGATCCGTTATTTGTTGTTTTTCTCAATCGGAATGGTGAATGCGGGATGTTTTGGAGTTTTGAGTTCCAATTTTGGTACATTTCTGTATTTTGGTGGTGGTATCTCTCTTTGATTAATTTATTTGGTTACTGTTCAAATTTTCGCTCTTAAATTCAATAAATGCTGGTGCTGTGAAATTAGGATTTTGATCCGTCATTTTTGCATTTTAGTTCGATCAATGCTCATAATGTGAAATTAGGACTTTGAAATTTTGATCTGTTATTTTTGTATCTGCGTAGTCTTTTTCCTCAATCAAAATTGTGAGTGTGGAATGTTTTGGAGTTTTGAATTCCAATTTGGTATATTTCTGTAATTTTCTTTATTTTGGTATATGATCTCAAACAGACAGAAGTATCTATCTTTGATTAATTTCTAAGGGTTTTGGACCAGATTTTTGCATTTTAGTTCGATTAGGACTCTGATCCTTCATTTTTGTATCTGCATTGCTTTTTTACCTTTTTGAAATGGAGTAATTACGAGGTTACTTACTAGTTCTCATGATTAAAGAGGAGAACCTTGATTAATGCTGAATCACTGTTTTGATAGAGTGCTAAAACTCTAAATCATCTGTTTCTGTTGGCTACTAGTCATAATTGTTTGATAGAGTGCTTTATGGAAGCATCACGGAGGATTACTAGACTTAGTAAGAAGGGTTTACCATCCATCTTGTTGACGGAAGATATAAAGATGGGTATTTTCGTAGGAACTTTGAGCATTGTAGAACTTTCCTTGTGTTGCTTGACGAGGCATATCTGAATATGGCATTCTAATCAGTTTTAGAGTTGCAAGTGGTGCAATTCTGATACAGATTCTTGTTTCCTTTTCTTTAGTTTGATTGACTTTAGATGAAGAGGTGAAGATAGTAGACAATATCACTGTTCAACTATGAGATGGTTGGTTTCTTTGATTTCATGCTGAACGTGCAAAAATATTGCAGTTTGGATCTTTTGATTATGGAGTTGATGATACATTATATGTATCGTGATGTTAAGTGATGAGTTTTTATTTTGTTTCAGTCCTATACAAACCTCTAAGATGAAAAGGGGTTAATTCTTGCATTCTGTGCCTTTAAGTAGATGAAGTTTTATTTAAAGAAAACTTTTTCTTGGTTGGACATTTGTGACCTTAGTGTCATGTTGGAGGGTTTGTTTCGGATTATAAATTATCAGTTATACTTGGTTTCTGTTGGGAGAGTAGATCATAGGAAGCTACTATTGCATGGTGAGCAATAGCATTCGTAAGTATCCATCACACGCAATAGCATTCGTAGTTATCCATTTCATCACCATTTGGTATGTACGTGTGCTGTAAATTGGATGATAGAAAATATATAAGCATAAGTTATTGAAAATGTATCATCTCCGATAATGTTTTGTTCATAGATTCAAAAAATGAGTCTCTAATAGAAACAAATGACAGGTTAGATCCAAATATGTACCCTTTGTTAACCGTTTTATATAAACTTTATTCCAGAGCAAAGGTTCAACAGACAAGCGACAATGGAGTTTCCGGAAGAGATCGCCCAGGCATCGCGTGCTAAGCAACACTATGATCTCAGAAACACCATCTATTGGAAATAAGGAGAGTATTGACTTCTATCCACAGAATAATCCTACCGTTCCTGAGAAAATCTCTGTAAACCCATTGCCAACTGCAGCGAATTCTGGAGTACTGGATCCCTTAATTGCAACAGAAAATGACTGTAAGATTGGCACCTTTATTTCGGCAGAGAGAGACAGCAAGATTGATTCATCCACCGCCTTGGAGAATGCCAATAAGATTAATCCCAGTCTCGAGGAAAATGTTGCCACTGTCATCCAGTCTGCTATACGAGGATACTTGGTACCTTATATTCCCAAATTTCTGTTTCTGAAACTTCTTTTTTTTTTTCTGATGGATTTTATTTTAGAGATATTTCATTGCCACGCCAACTTTTACTAATAGTACACCAATTCATATGATACCAACAAAGAATTAGCACAGAAGATCTCTTATTTTATTAACTTTTCTTCTTTTCATCAACTTTGCCAGGCTCGCCGAATTCTCTTGAAGCTTAAGAATGTAGTTAAGTTGCAAGCTGTTGTTCGTGGACATTTAGTCAGGAGGCAGGCAGTAGGAACTCTTCGTTGTATTCAAGCCATTGTCAAAATGCAGGCTCTTGTTCGTGCTCGCCGTGTTGAAAAAGCATTAGGAGACTCAGTTATAAAAGCAAAGTTTGATACAAGGAATGAGAAAAATAACCAGTGTGTGGAGCCCTTGGTAATGCTTTTTTTAATTTTTTATTTATTTAAATTACTAACATTTTCTACCAAGTACTTTACTGTGATTACATCTTGTTGAGAATATATATGATTTACCCTGTCCACTAATAGTAATGAAAATTAGTTATGAGAGCAACTATTGGCACCCTAACTTTTACTTATTACACCCCAATTAAAAGTAAAGATAATTAGTGAGTGATTGAGAATAGGTAGAAGTTGGGGTGGCAATAGAAGCTCTCTTATTTTTTTAATTTTTTTGGCTAGATTTCTATCTTTTGGGTTTAGGATTTTATATGAGCCTAATCATTATTGTAAACAGCTACTGAAATTGTTTGAAATGAGTGTTGTAATGTTTTGTAATGTTGAGATTATAATTTGAGCCAAACCTTTGTAATGTTTGAAGGGTATGTTTCAATCTTTAGTTGGAGTGTTAAATATTCTAAGAAATTGGGGTGTAATAAATAAAGTTTGGGGTGCCAATAGCAGCTCTTTAAAAAAAAAAAAAAATTCCATCTCTTGCTTTCTGAGTCTTGATTTGTGAAAGCTTTTATAAAGTAATTCATTGTGTTTTATTTTTTCTCATCATTATGAATATGGGCACGTGTTTTTTGGTCATTATTGATATATAATAGTATCCATCTACCTATATGTTTTGAAAACAAATGCTGCTGTTTCCACTTGATCCTCCTGTCCTATTTCAGGGAAAAGAAAGTCCAGGAACAAGACCAAGTGCGGAGAAATTTCTCAGCAATGGGTTCGCTTGTCAGGTATGGTGATTGATTTTTTTTTAATCTGACCTTCGTTATCATTTTGAGTTGTCTATATCTGATTTGGATATCTCTTTGTGGAAAAAGCTCTTGGAATCAGCACCAAAGAAAAAACCAATTCACATTAAATGTGATCCTTCAAGATCCGATTCAGCATGGAAATGGTTGGAGAGATGGATGTCTGTATCATCGTCTGACGTTCCGCAACCACAAATTAGTCCAGAGAATGGGGAAGCAGCAGATTTGAAGTCTTGTATTAGGGAAGCAGCAATGCCACTTGAGAGTGAAGAGAATTTGATCACTTACGATGCAGATAACTTCGATTTTCAGTTTAGTTTTCCAATCTCTTCAATAAGTGATGATGATATGGAGACTTATCTCGAGGATGTCAGTTTGAGCAAGCCAAAAGAGACTTCATCAAATATAAATGTGAATCAAACAGAGATGCAATTAAGTGCTTCTCCTCAAACAGTACTTGATTCTGTCTCAAATAATATCGAGGCTGACAATGAGCAACAAAATAATACTATTAAAAAGGCTCCCAATGAACAGCTGGAGATTGATGGCAAGAAATTTGTGTTTGTGCCAAGAAAGTCATGTAGTCCTGCATTTGTTGCTGTTCAGTCAAAATTTGAAGAGCTGAGTTTCGCCGCAAGTTCTGGTAGGCCAATCGGTTCTCATCAAGATGAAGCAGAAGTGAAATTGGACACCCTTTCACATCCATCAGATTCTCTTACGACAACCAAGGAACTCAGCCTGACCGAGAACTTGATCACTTATGATCCAAGATTTCATCTTGGGGGTTCGGAATGTGGCACTGAACTTTCTATTTCTTCCACACTTGATTCACCTGATAGATCCGAAGTTGCATTTGGGGAATTAGAAGATGAATCCAAAGTTGTAGAAAATGCATCTAATATTGGAAATCTATATGTTGATGCCAAGAACAATTCCTCCACATCACATTCGAATTCACTATATTCTGTCTCTGTTCAACAAGAGAAGCTCGAGTATGTTGATGGAGTAGCTGTAGACACCACAACTAATGGACAAGCACATGCACCATCACCATCACCAGAAGCATCTCCAAGAAGCCATATAACTGCTCCTGAATCCCATGGGACACCATCAAGTCAGACATCAGTTAAAGCTAAAAGGAACAAATTGAATAAAAGTGGACAAAACCGGAAATCTCAGTCAGCAGGCAAGGAATCCTCATTGAATCGAAACCATGATTCAGTTGTGAGACATAGTATGGAACAATTGCCAAAGGATGCAAAAAATGGGATGAGGCGCAATTCATTTGGTTCTGCAAGATCCGATCATCTTGATCAGGAGCCAAGAGACAGTTTTAGTAATTCGATCCCCAGTTACATGCAAGCGACAGAGTCTGCAAGAGCCAAGGCCAATGCTAACAACTCTCCAAGGTCTAGTCCAGATTTGCAAGACAAGGAAATTTACATCAAGAAGCGACATTCCCTACCCAGTGCAAATGGAAAACAGGGTTCTTCTCGCAAGCAGCCTTCAATATCCCAAGTGCAACATGGTGCAAATGGAAAGCATACTCATTCTCCTCGGTAACTTCTAAATCTTCTCCTCAGATGGTACCATCATACGATATACACTTCTTATCAATATATGTGCTTAACGTACCATTTTCTCATGACACATATGCTTCTATGCCAGCAGAAGTCTTTAATGAAGTAGGGTTTATCAAAGTAAGCATGTTCTATGCCAAGATACAAACTGATTGAATGGTCAAACTCATTTCTTTAATCACTTTCATTTTATGGAAGAAAAAATTTATATTGATTCTTTTATTGAGATTATATGAACTCTGATAGGGGTTTATATAGAGAATGTATTAAAAATTCCTAAGAGAAGTAAACTCCAACAAACATAATCTAATCTAACCTTTATCTAATTAGATCCATCCCAATCTTTATTAGATTGATATGTTGTATCTCATTACACTTTATTACGGTGCATTATAACTGATAGTCTAACGCCTTTCTTCAAACTCATGGCAATCTAAGATTGATTTGAATTTGACAAAATCTAATACCTTAATCAATGAATGTGATCGTTGGGTCCATGTTGTTGATGTTGCATAGTAGTTGTATGCCTGAGAAAGATAATGATATGCCCAAATGTGTAGAAGAGTAGGAGGAGCAAGTAACTCAACTTGTAGGAGCCTTGGTTGGCCATGATTGAAATTTGTTGGATTTTAATATGAAAATGTGCTCTCCAATGGACCAGTTAACAAACTCAATGCTGGCTCCATTTTTAGCTCTGTCATTGGTCAATGTTAAGCTTGACTTAGATTATTGGGATGAGATGTTTTAATAGAGAATGCCGAAGGAATATTCTCTCTCTCCAGCCCCTAAAAAATGTTTGATTTTGTTGTAAAATGTCCATTGCACTTCTGGTGGTCACAACCTGTCTATGAAATCCTTCATCGTCACATCCCACTTGCTTCCATAAATCAGGTATGTCATGATCTCTTCAAAATATGAAGTAGGATAATGGGTGGAAGTAAGGATTATGAGGGTTTATAGAAGTACAAAAGAAGGTAGAGTTTATTATTATTATTATTTTAAAGGAGGAAAAAAAAACCTAAGCAAATAGAAAAACAAGGGAAAGATTTAGGTCCAGCAACAACGGGGGTACTGCTGCAGAAGAACAACAGACCAAGATTGACCTCTCAATAGAAGTTATGACTGATAAATGAAGAAGAATGGAATCAGATTGATTCTCTTAGTTGAATTACAATGAACCTTAATAGGGCTTGTATAGGAAATAGTCCTTCCTAGCGTGGATTTAACCTTTATGCATAACTATAAAAAAAAAGACCAATCCGAGATAGAAACAAATTCTCGTACAAAGAAACCTAATCTAATCAAATCATATTCTATCCTAATCTTCAAAGAAGACGATTTTGTGTAGCACAATATACTTTATTTGGATACATCCTATAGTACTTCAATACATATCAACATAAATAAAATGACAAAACCAGGGGAAAAAATGTGGGAATGTGTATTTAACAATCATCGGATGAGGTCGTTAATTTGACATGAGATCTCTTAAACATTTACTTCTCATTTAGTATTACTTTCTTCAAGCCGTTTCATTTAATTTCTAATGCGAGATTACCGTGGTCCTCTCCCGCTTTGTTATTCAAAAAGGGATAATCAGTAGAGCAAACAAAAATTGTCTTACAATTGGTTGAATTCTACTTGTTTCAGAGAGAAATGGCAAAGGTGATGTGCATCTAAGTGACCTCTGCATGACAGATATCTAGTTCGAAATTCCAGAATTTTCCTCTAGTTTCTGATGAACAAGGGAAGGAAGAGATGGTGGATTTCATGTACATTAATACCATCCAAAAACTTCTGCCCAGAGGTTTGTTTGTATGTCTGTTTTGTGTTTATTTATGTGATTATTATTGGTTGACTTTTGATGAGATGTATCGATTTCTCCTAAGTTTTAGATTTTACTTGTAGATGAAGAGGTTCAGAAAGCTTTCTGAGTTGTGGTTGTAATAAAAGGTAACTTCTTGTGTGCACTTGCCTCTCTCTCTCTCTTTTAAGAGTTGTGGTTGAGTTTCAGAAAGACCATGATTTGCCTTTGAGCACATGTAGTTTGATCTATTTGATTGTGAGGGGTTCATAATTTTGAACTCAAAGAGAAGAGATGGAGAGAAAAATAAATAAAAATTATAACAACACGGGAACTCATAGTTTGTCTGCATGTTAGTGTAGACTCGTAACGACACAGGAACTCTACCCTCATGGTTCATGTGGAGATGGACTTTGGTGGGATCCAACTGATGGGCTCATCGGATGGATCATAACCTAAGGATCTTTATTTTGTTTTTTGTTTTTTTTTTTTCCTGAATAGTTTAGCTCACATTGCAACATTTGTTTGATCTCTCTTGAAAGAAGTATTTATCTTATTGTCCTATAAAAGTAGGGACTTTATCACTATGGTTTTAAAACTTGGGACGGGATTGAGTTGATGCTAGCAAGTCATCTTGATCTCTAATATCTATTGTGAATTGTAGTGAGTGAGTAAAATGTAGGAATACATCACCACCTTCAGATCAAACAACATTGGGAAACTTGTGACATTCCATTATCACCATCTTGGTCATTCGTGAACAAGAGAAGATACCCCCGTCCAATATCCTCCGATTCTTTTTTTCTTTGTACTTATTGAAAAATATGGGGAAAAGTTCTGTCTTCTTCCTAGTCCAATCATCTCAGTATCATCCGTAGACTAGACGAAAAACCAAGACTGAAAACCACAGCTAAAAAAATTGTCGTCTTTGAACAATCAAATAAATATCTTGTATATCGAAGGCATGATTTCAAGATTCTACTAATAACTTGAACTATTGAGACTGAGATGACTTGGGTTGTTTGTAAACAGGACAAGCTGCCATGACAGATCTACAATTTCTTCTTTTTCTTTCTTCTCTGATTCTTCTATCCCCCTAAAATCAAGATAGATTTTAAAACTACCCAAAAACAAAAAAAAATGTGTAACCTTGAACATAAGGAGACATAAAGCTCATCTTGTTGCAAAGGGGTACAATCAACAACCCTTTGACACATTCAGTCCGGTTGTAAAACCAATGATGACCATTCACTTGGTGCTCTCTTGCCTATTTCTCAATGTTGGCCAATCCATCAACTAGATGTCAAAAACGCTTTCTTGCATGGTGTCTTAAATGAAGAGGTTTATATGTTGCATCCCCTCGTGCTTTGTTCCAATGTCTTAGTACATTTTTAACTCAAATTGATTTGTTCATCATGTGAAAGCATGTCATCCTTGTCTCTATTCTCATCTGTGTCAACTGTCGACAATGCCCTAGCTATTCAATCTCTTTTGCATTGCCTTGGAAAAGAATTTGGTGTAACGGACTTGGAATAGAAATTGTGTCTTTCTTTCATCTCAATGTAAATATATCCTAGAGCTTTTACGACATACAAAGAGGGATGGAACTAAACCTGTCTCAACACCACTCTCACCAACCTCCAAGTAACTACTTGGTTCAATCGATGCTCCCTTGTACTGCAGTACTGTGGGTGCACTTCAATATATTACTCTCTCAAGACCTGATGTTGTCTTTGCTATAAACGAAGTTTGTCTGTTTATGAATCAACCAACTGAAAAACATTGGATTGCAGTGAAACAAATTTTGCGTTATTTAAAACATACTTTGTATCTCAGAGTTCACGAAACAATCCACTGTTGCTTGTTCAAGTACTGAGGCCGAATAACAAGCAATTGTGAATGCCATTGCTACGGTAACTTCGCTGCAATCACTCTTGCATGTTGGTGTCCATCTTACAAAGTCATCTACTCTATGGTGTGACAACATTGGAGCAACCTACCTATCTAGTAGCAAACCCAGTATTTCATGTTAGAGAAATTGATTCCCATTTTGTCAGAGATAAGGTGATAAAAAATGATCTTATTATTCGCTTTCTTTCATCCAAGGATCAAGTCACAGATGCCCTTCTACTGACACAATTTAATATATTATGCACGAGATCCCATTGTGTTTGCAGAGGCGTGTTAAAGAACCCTCTACTACATCTGACACACTGGATCATTGCTCATCGAGTTAGTTGGTTTTATTCTCAATGGCACTCACCCTTGTTTGTCAACAGTTTCCTAAACTGTACACACTTACTCTTGTGTTCTGTTAATCAAAGACATGGTTTCAAAAAAAAATCATCCCAGATTGAGAAGACTCATATTGTTCGTGACTCTTATCCTCCGATTCTTCTTTTTTATTTTTTATTAAAAAATTTGGGGAAAGTTTGCACTTCTTCCTAGATGACTTAGACCTATGTTACTTCTAATTCGGGTTTGCCACTTTAGAATGAACCCGGTTTTAGAGGGGTAGGTAGAGAGAATTCGATTCTTGGTTCGCTCTGGTTCCTATATTGGTTCGCTAACTTTCTTCCTTGTGCATTTATATAATTCTAAGTATAAAAGTTATAAGTACAATTATAATGTTAAAAATATAAGTTAAATAAAAATAAAATAATCTAAATTTTAAACATGAACAATTTAAAAAATAATAAATTGGTTTGGTTCATCAAATCAATTAAAAATTATTTGATTCGACGAATCAAATTATCCAATCAAATCAATTAAAATTATTTGATTTAACGAATCAAATTATTGGATTTGTCAAACTTCTTGCTTTCGTTCCCTACCGTGAATTGGTTCACTTTGTATCAACAATAAGAGCAAATTATGAGGCATCTAAAAAGGGTTATTACAGTCTTTTAGCCACTCAATGAAAAGATTTAAACTATAATTGTCAATTTGAAAGTACCCATCATTCCCAATATGCCCCTCCTAACCCAAGCCATTAAAGTACCCCAAATATGTCACACCTCATACAAGCAAAATCTCCATACATTTTTCCCACTCTCCCAAATACATCCTTCCCCCTCTCATTAAGGGGGTATATGACCTCAAGTATGAGCCCTCCCGCAGGAGTTAACAAGAGGCCCGGGGACTTTCCTGAGTTACTTCAATAAGGTTACAATTACGGTTAGCTTGCGTTTTCTAATTTCAAAGTTATATATATCCTTATTTATCCGACGTGGGACTAAAAGTCTTTACGATTTAAAAATTTATCACTAATTTTAAAGCATGGGAAAGGTAGATGCTCGAGTCAATTGGGTGCTTTCAACAAAGACATATATCAGTTTCATGAATATTTGAGTTACACCCATGGTTTTAAAACTCGGTTTTGCGTCTCATCTCATCTTATCCAGGTCCGATACCAAGTCATCTTGAACAAGTTTTACTATACGTTTGAGACGTCTCATGCAAAAAATCAAAAAATTGAATGTAAGGTATTAAATCTCGATAAAAAGAGTGACTTGTGAGTTGATCTCATTCAATTCTGATACCGAGTTAACTTGGACGATATGTCTCGAACGAGTTTTAAAATCATGATTACACCCTTGTATTTTCAAACTAATGACATGCCCTCTTGAACTTGGTCTTCTTTAATAAATTAATTAGAATTACCTAAATGCTCTCATTTTCAACCTCTCATTTAAAAAAACTTTTCCAAATATAGAAAATCCTAATGGTCATTTTAAGGCAATGTTTGTTTGCACTATTTTTCAGTGCTTATTGCTGAAAAAAATTAAATTCAGCACTTTTTGTTAAAATAGCGCGTTTGTTTATTCTATATTTTCAGCGCTTATTACTGAAAATAAGTGAAAAAAATTCAGTACTATTTTGATGCTGAAAAAAAGTGCTGAAGCAGTAAGCATTTCGTTTTTTCGACACGGACAAGTATGCCCTTCATTTTTTTGAATATGGACAAGTATGACCTTATTCTTAAAAAGATATTACCTCTTATATCCCATGGATATAAACACCCCACAAATTAATAAATCCACACCATGGCTAAATTATTTTGTCATATATGATTTAAAAGTTTTGGAATGAGTAGATTTTTTGTGAGGATGATCTCCTCATTAGTATATAAGGACTCCACAAATTAATAAACCCACACCATGGCTAAATTATTTTGTCTTATATGGGTTAAAAGTTTTGGAATAAGTTGATTTTTGATGAGGATGATCTCTTCAATGAGGAGATCATCCTCACCAAAAATCAACACATCCTGAAACTTCTAACCCTATCAAAACAAGTTCTATAATTGTAAATCGTCCCTTCTTTTATTTTTTGAAAATTATTTTTGATGAGTTAGAAGTTTCAAAAAGGACTGATTTTTGGAGAGGATGATCTCTAGACCATATAGACCATCCTCACTAAAAATTTGCTCATTTCAAAAACTTTAACCTATATAAAACAAAAAAAATTGGCTATGGTATAGGTTGCCCTTATTAATTCATAGGGTGCTTTTATAATTACACATCCTTCATTTCCATCGAAAATTATTCATCCAAAATTAAGTTTTTTTAATGTTGATTTCAAATTTTTGTGACTTGTATGACATTATTATTTTTAATTTGAAATTTGTGGGCTTTTATAAATAGAACTTACTATTTATAAATTGAAGATTTGAGTATTATTTATTATTTAAAAATGAATTGTATTTTAATTTTATAAGAAATAATATATTTTATTGTGTTTGATAAGAAATAGGCATTTGAAATATGCAAATAATGTATAATATAATTATAAGGGTAACAAAGACAATTTACCAGCTTCAGCAATGTGTAACAAACATGATTTAGCATGTAAACAAACAACTTTTTCAGCACTTAAATTCAGCGCTTAATGCTATTCAACACTTATTTTTTTCAGTTTAACAAACAACACCTAAGGTAGTGTTTGTTTGCGCTATTTTTCAGTGCTTATTGCTGAAAAAAAATTAAATTCAACACTTTTTGTCAAAATAGCGCGTTTGTTTACTCTAGATTTTTAGCGCTTATTGCTGAAAATAAGCAAAAAAAAAATTCAGCACTATTTTGATACTGAAAAAAAGTGCTGAAGCGATAAGCATTTCACTTTTTTTGATACAGACAAGTATGCCCTTCATTTTTTTGAGCATGGACAAGTATGCCCTTATTCTTAAAAGGATATTACATTTTATATCCTATGGATAAGTATATAAACACCCCACAAATTAATAAATCTACACCATGCCTAAATTATTTTGTCTTATATGGGTTAAAAGTTTTAGAATAAATTGATTTTTGGTGAGGATGATTTCCTCATTAGTATATAAGCACCCCACAAATTAATAAACCCACACCATGGCTAAATTATTTTGTCTTATATGGGTTAAAAGTTTTAGAATAAGTTGATTTTTTATGAGGATGAGCTCTACAATGAGGAGATCATCCTCACCAAAAATCAGCACATCCTGAAATTTCTAATCCTATCAAAACAAATTCAAGAACCATAAATCGCCCCCTTTTTTTTTTTTTTTTGAAAACTTAGAAATTTCAAAATAGACTGATTTTTGGTGAGGATGATCTATGGACCATATAGACCATCCTCACTAAAAATTTGCTCATTCCAAAAACTTTAACCCATATAAAATAAAAAAAATTGACTATGGTGTGAGTTACCCTTATTAATTTATAGGGTGCTTTTATAATTACACATCATTCATTTCCATCGAAAATTATTCATCCAAAATTAAGTTCTTTTAATGCTGATTTCAAATTTTGGTAACTTGTATGACATTATTATTTTTAATTTGAAATTTGTGGACTTTTATAAATAGAAATTATTATTTATAAATTGAAGATTTGAGTATTATTTATTACTTAAAAATGAATTGTATTTTAATTTTATAAGAAAAAATATATTTTATTGTGTTTGATAATAAATAAGCATTTGAAACATGCAAACAATGTATAATATGATTGTAAGGATAACAAAGACAATTTACCAACTTCAGCAATGTGCAACAAACATGATTCAACATCTAAACAAACAACTTTTTTAGCACTTAAATTCAGCGCTTATAATTTTTAGCGCTAAATGCTATTCAGCACTTATTTTTTTCAGTTTAACAAACAGCACCTAAGTCTACAGACAATGCAACCAAAAAACACTCAGCTCATAACCTGGAAAGGAAAAGCCTCCAATAATCAATAAAGCGAAACCAGTACAAGATCGAACATAAGCAAACAGCCACATAGAAAAGAATCTTCTCATATTAAAGAATAATTGGGCTTGGCTCAAACTAAGAGATTTTCAAAATTCAATCTAGAGCACACTTTCAAAACTTGGTTTGACATCTCGTCTCATTCATGGACGAGACCAAGTTGTTTTGAGGGCAACACCAACTTTTGCGCATGCCACACCAATTCCTATGTAAATCACCAAAAGAATTGCATACAATTGGGGTGGCATTAAGTTGTTGGTGTAGCAATAGCAACTCTTTTATTTATGATAGATATTTATATGAAAATAATTATAATTTTTTTTTTTCTTCAGAAAATAGAGTAGATTAGAAGATAATAAAACCATATGTTATTTAGATAATAAATATTTAACTTTAAAAAATATATTTTAATTTAAATACATGAAATCCCGGTTGGCTTGGATGAATTTTACTGACTCGGTCGAGATTTTCAAAATATCGTCTAAGTCATCCTGTTTGTCTCGCGAGATTTTACACATGTGAGACGCCATGTCCATCCATCTCATTCATGGATGGTACCAAGATGACTCGGGCGAGTCATCTCGGTCTCCGATGATATTTAAAACCATGAACTAAAGACACAAACTTCAACTTCAACTTGATAGAACCCTACCAATAACCGCAATACCAATAAAAACCACAATATCCAAAATCTAGGGCTACAGGCAATAGAAACTCGCATCTATAATCTGAAAATCTTCTTATAGTTGACAAGATTTACCAAAGATAAATTAACTGATACAAAATAAAGGGCTGTCAAATCCAAATCAAATAAACTACCAAAGCCACTTACACAGTCCTTCTTAGATAGTATACATAATCAACATCATTAATAAATAAATAATATCAAACCCTACCAATAAAAATCCAAATATCCTATATTTAGGTTTACAAGGAACATAAACACTCATCTATAACCTGAAAACCTTCCAAGAATTCTCCAATAATCAATAAAGCAAAAAAAAAAAAAAAAAAAACACACACACACACACACACACCCCCCTTGAAAACATTCATCTTCTCATAATCAGTAAAGAAAACCCAGTAAAAGACCCCTATGAAACAAGAAATAACAATATGTGACAAGGGAAAGCATGACTGAAAGTTATAGTCATGGAATTAAATTATGAGTGCAAAACAGAGAGCTGCACAACTCGCGATTTTAGGAAAACATTTGTTGATGGACCTAAAAAAGCCCCTTTTTATTTGCTCTTTTAAGATGGTAGAGGATAACTGTTCTGTTACAGATTACATACACCTTTACTACTAATGGCTCTGTGGTGCTTCTCAGCTGAAGGGCCGAACTTCACCATTACTAAAAGCAAGGATCCCAAAATCAGTCATTTTTTTTTAATATTTACATTCACATAAAAAAAAAAAGTTCAACATTTACAGGATTTGTCACCACTATTATATAGATATCACCATTTTGTAACTTTTTTAGAGAGAATTTAAGTACCTGAACTTGAAATCAGTCAAGTTAGCGATCTTCCTGTCGAACTCTGTTTGGATCAGAGACCATATCCATCATTATCTTCTCTGGTGAATCTTCCCAACTAGAAAAGTTTTTCAAGTCAACCTATAGAAAGAAAGGATAAAAAAAATGTAAGATTGTCATGTCATATACAAGCACTCTTTAGGCAAAGCTTTAATATAAAAAATAAAAACATCTCTGTCAGCGACCTTGCGTCTTTGCTGGGTAAAAAGTTGTTCTCTATTCTTATATCTGTCCCGATCTTCCTTGGCTGTTTCTCCACCTAATCCCCATACTTCCACCTCAAGAACTGAACTTTCAATTGGTAGAAACCCCTGAAATTTCCACATTCAAAAGCCATTTCGTGAAAAGCTAGAAATGGTCATTTCTAGTTCCACCATGTTCAACTAAAACGAAATAAGTGATAAATAGCAAAAAAAAAACAATTTGGGAATCCATCTATTGTTAAACTGCATGTTATATCAACCCAGTATAGTGCATTGCCCCATATACGTATATACAAGAGGATGTCCATGCCTACAGCATGGGTCATCCACTCATGTGCCTGTGTTCTCTTTGCGTGCGTGTGTTGAAGAAGAATAATGAAGAACATACCTTATCTGATTCTTTTAAAAACCAGATATGATCAATGGTCCAACCAGATTTTAAAGAATTATCAGTCCGGTTCACTGAGAACCAGACTTTTGAAAATGAACCGTCAGTTTTTATAGAACACAGTTTCAACAGGTAAAACCGGAATTTTCTAAGAAACATCAGTTCCAAAAATTGGACACAAACTCCTTAACAAAAATCAAAGAAACACTTTCCTTACTAACATTTCTTATTTCAAATGTTACCAAGGGTCGTTGAGCTCACATGAATTACCAAATTGGCAAATCCAACACCACAGCCCTCTAGATTTCATGGAAAGACTCAGATAAAAAGAAAGTTTAAAAAAAAATTATTTTTTGGGGGCTCGATCCAAGGTTTTGAAAATTGACAGCTAATGAACTCCATAAGTTTTAAACTTAAAATTTAACTGTAAGAAATAATATGTTCTAAGTTCTTCAATTTGTTTCATCCCTGTGGCATTGGATCATGTTTTTGGATGCCACAAGGTGAGCTCAATGACCCTTAGTAACATTTAAAATCTTACTAAGTAAGACTATAGTTACTCAAAGTCAAATAACGGTTTTTTCTCTTGGGAATAATGTGTTGATCATCCCATTTTTTAGGATTTTTTAATAGGAACTTTCTTATTAAAATATTAAATCATGCAGGAATCTGTAAATTATTAGTTTCTCAAGGGTTTTATCAAAATCTAAAACTCAAAAATTGATCTCTATTACCATCAAGTTAAATCATTTGTTTTATTAGGGTTTTAGATAGTAAAATACATGTTATTTTAGGGATTTTAACTTAAGTTATGAATATTTTAGAGACCTACTCATTAAAATTTGAAAAAGAAAAAAAAAAGATTTAAAAGAATTTTTATCTGAATCTTTTAATTTGTTGATGTTCTTAAACGATTGAATAAACATTAAATTTATCCTATATTAAATTTTTGAGTTCTCCTTAGTTGTATTTTTTTCATATGTATATATACATAATTACTTGGGGAATATAAATCAGTTTGACCAAATGGAATCCCGGTTGGACCGAGGTCCGACCAATGAAACAAAATTTCAGTTGGATCATCGGTTCGGTATTTAAAACAATGACCAAAATGGATCCCTTCAACTTCTCAAGGCCCAAAACAAATTAGAGAAGTAAATTCGGAAATATATATATATATATATATATATATATATATATAGTGGTGGAGGTTCATTTTTCCTCTTGAGGCATAAAGGATAAAAACCAATTGGTGCTTTGATATATGTTTCCGATATTTCCAGATTTCTTCTTCCTCCATGAAAACCCCATTGCTTAATCTTCTTCTCATCTATTTCGTTATTATCTTCTTTTGATTTGTGGGTTGTGTATTGTTCTTGATTTATTGCCTAGAGAGAGATGGGAGAGTGGGTGGTTAAAGGTGGTTTCAAACAGCTGAGTTGGTTATCGTGGGTAGTGCTCTCCACCATTGAATCTTCATTGATTTATTGCCTAGAGAGAGATGGGAAAGTCGGTGGTTTCAGGTGGTAATCAAACAGTTGAGTTGTTTATAGTGGGGAGTGCTATCCATCATTGGATCTTTCCAATACAATCTAACACCATGGACCATATTTATGGGGGTGAAAAAACCCTGTTTTGTACATTTGATAAGTATTTAAAACCATTATTATTTATGTGTATGACAGAACTTTAAACTTAAAAAAAGTACAAAAAACAGGAGCTTTAACTATATTTGTGATCGTACCTGATTGGGAACAAGGGAACCAGGTTGGTAAGTCTTGTCAACAGCGTGATGACGAATAGTAATTCTAGCAAAATCTTCATCAATAAATATTCTCTCATTCCCAATAGTCCCTCCAAATGCAATACCCTTAGGCTTTGGATGTGGTTCATAGACCCTAGCACTGGGATGTAAGTGGCTATACACAAAGTTCTTCTCCTTCCCTGTTTATAGGTGGTATCTCTTCTCAGAAAAATTCAGAGTAATAAAAATAAAAATAAGAAAATAGAAAACTTTACATACCATAAGGTGGGAACACATGAAAAATCGGGCTTATGGCATAGAGATATCCAGAGCTACCGTAGAAAACATTTTTATTTTCAAATCCCTGTTGAGTTAGAACACCAACAACCCATCTCTTGACATTGGAATCACCATCATGAGTATCCTCAGAACTAGCTGAGACCAAAATCAGCAATGGTCCAAGGTAACCTTCAATGTTAGACCAGAATCTGTTCAATCCCTTCCCGTGAAGAGACGACCTGCACACAAGTTGTAGACAAAAAAAGAGAACAACACTAAATGATCTAAAGATTCATATGAGTATGTAAGTAAGTGTCGTCGTTCCATCTATTTGGAAAAAAAGTGGCCAACATAAGGCAAAATGCTAAATACATTGGCAATAATGTTGGATATTCTTGATACAGATTGATATTATAGTCAATATTTGTTAACTAATCAACTACTCCAAAAGACCAATCTGCTGGAGAGGGGGAGAACTATGAAAAGTGTAAAATGTATAGTACTTTTAAAATCTAGTCAAGCCAGTATCACGTAGCTACTTGAAATAGTGTTCATAAGAATGCACTTTTTGCCTGTCATACACTAAATAAGAACATTTCTAAGCTGAGCATGAGAAACTTAAGTATGTCAAAGTTATCATACATTATATATATACAAGATTCAAGATATCGAAATGTATCAGCCAAATACATATCAGTATCGGCCGAAACATTGAATGTTTGAAGAATGCATAGGATTGTATTGGCCGATACAATATTGGTTTTTTCCTCAACCAAAACATTCTCCGATACGACATTTAGATCTTGTATATATATGGAATAAGGACATTAACATTTTCCACCACATTCACTTTCTAATAATACCCTTGCCCATTTTATTTTTTTAGTGAAAATGACAAGGGTATGTTGGTCTTTCACATAATAAATGCTTGATTGCCAAAGTATTTAATGCAAACAAGGCATTTAAATCAAAATACTAAAATGCCTTTAGCATTTATTATGTAAAAGACCAACATACAATTGTCTTTTTCACTAAAAGACAAAATGGAAGGGGCATTATTGGAATATGAATGTAGTGGAGAATGCTAACATTCTCATAGCGTCTTGGATGTTAGTATTCTTAGCACGCACGCACGCGCACACACACACACACACACATATATATATGGGTCAGGTTCCCTTGATTCTTGAAGAATGACTCATGGAGAAAAAACATGATCCCAAACGATTAAAAAAAATCCAATGGTTGAGATTTATCCTTGGGATAAGTATCTTTGAGATATGTGTTATCAAGATGCACACAAATCTCAGCTGTTGAATTTTGTGTCTAAACGGTTGGGATCATGTGTTTTCTCATGAGTCACCGGAAACCAACCATATATATACACACACGCACGCACACAGCCACTATTATAATGAAAGAATGCCGAGTAAGATTAGTTCAATACTAAATTTGCTTTCAAAAAACTGCCTCCACAATTACCTTTAATCTTACCATTATCGAAGGTCATTTTCATCAAAATAAACAAAATTACAATCCCAACCTATAACCACGTTGGTTTTCTAAAATTTAAAAAATATCCTTTTTATTAAATTACCTTCAAAATCGCCTTAGTTAATATTTTAAATAAAGGCCCTGACAATTTAAATTTCAATCCCACAACCTTTACATTAATCCTAATTTTTGTAATGCATGTGTGTTTGCACATACCACCTAGTGCACGCACGCGCGCGCGCGTGCGCGTGTGTGTGTGTGTGTGAGAGAGAGAGAGAGAGAGAGAGAGAGAGAGAGAGAGAGAGAGAGAGAGAGAGAGAGAGTATTTCAATTAGACATACTAAAAAGTGAAATGACAAACCGATAAAGAAGGTTTTCAAAAGTTCCATCGCCATTTTTGGAAATGCATGCCCTTAAGAATTCTTCGCTTAAGGCACCTCTAAGGGTAAGAGAGATTGCCCAGGCCCTTCCACATGTGAGGAGATATGTATTATGTGACTCTTTAGATGAAATATCACCATTAGAAAAATCAGAAGGCTCTGAGTTATCCTGCTCAAATTCAATGAAGAATTCATATCAGTAGATGAACAACATCCAAACCTCTAATCCATGGATTTCATAATGAGCTAATCATATAATGAAGTTCAACACAAAGTGAAATTTCCGAAGGTAGAAAAAGTAACAAGTAGCATAATTTATTTGATTTTATGTTATCCCATAAACAAACAAAAAAGTTATTCCACTCAAAGAGAGGACAATGAAGAGAAATGGAAATTATATTGTAGGAGTCAAAGATCATAATCATAGAAATAAAAAAATAACTGGAACTAACAATTCTAAGACAAAACTGTAAGATATTTCCGGTATGTGGCCCACATGGTTGGGTTTCTAGAAATACTTGAAATCTCCAAATTTCAATCCTATTGGAAATTGTAATCGAAGTTAAATTGGGATAAAGTTTTATTGCTTGCAGTTTCCTTCATGGGTTAGGAAACATATTGGGATAGAAACTTTGGCCCTCTCTCTCCATCTATAAATGCGGATGTAATATCATCAATGGTATTATCACACACAAGCCAAATATATTTGGAAACCATATAAGAAGCAATTGGGAATGTAATCCCATCAACGGTATTAGTTTATCAGTTTTAAAAAAAATGAATTTGAGACTAGAGCCCTTGTAATGTATGTGTCACTAACTAAGTAAAACCTCATAATGTTGCTAACTATGGCAATAAAGCACAAATGTAGGCTGAACAACAGAATAAATCATGTCATTCTTAACAATGCATCATAAACAGGTCATGATTTATAATAAGATCAAGCAGATTGACACAGTTCAACAGATTAGTGAAATCTGGAATAGCTAACACTCTTATCTATAAAAAAAAATGAAATAGACAGTATGATAAAAGCTAAATTTTTTTTACAAATTATAGTTAAAATAAATATATTTAACTCAAAAGAGAAGAAATAAAATACCTCCGAAGATGCACATCTTTGGAGTCTAGCATGGACATACTGGGCAACGCAATATGCAAGGTTTGGAACTGTTGTCAAGGCCCACATATGAAGCTTTTGTGCAGGGAGTTCAACTTCCAAGTCAGAAATACCACAATCCCATATATTTAGATCATTGCCCACTTCGGTGCATGATGTTATAGCCGATAATATTAAATGGCTTATATCTGGAAGATCTAATTTTGATTGGCACTTGGAAAACTTCCAAGTTCTTGAACTCTGCGACATAATCCAACACATCCACAGAAGCATGAGCACATCAGTGGACATGAAAGAGCCACTAATCTTACTGTCAGCATCATCTGACTCAAATTCCAATTTCAAAGTAACGCCAACTTTTGAACTTGTAGAAGCATATAGCCTATACAAATTATTAAGAGACATTGATGCCGTCATCGAACCACAGCACTTAATGTAACCTCTTAAAAACTCAATCCAATGAACTCCTTCTTTGTCTGTCATGAAAAAGAGGTCAACAATGGTTGAACCCAGATGAGATAATAACTTTGGAAAGAAATCAGGCATCGAAGATGATTCACTCATCAGGTTTGTGAAGTTTAAACTGAAGCATTCCTGAAATGGATAAAAAATTTCAAATATATAAGAACAAAGCATTATTGTTAAGATTAAGAGTCTTGCTGGAGTAACATTGTGGGGGACATTTCTGACCTGGATGCGTGTCATAACCATAGATTTCTTCATCGAGATACAACTGAGATCTCGATGAAAAGCATCTATGGTTATGACACACATCCACATCAGAAATCTCCCCCACGATGTTACTTCAGCATTATCCTAAAATTAAATATCTAATTCCCTAGTTTATTTCACACACAAAAAAAAAAAAAAAGAAGAAGAAGAAAGAGCTACTATTGCCACATTAACATTTACTAATGCCACACCAATTCCTATATAAATCACCAAAGAATTGCACACAGTTGGTGTGGCGTTAGTAAAAATTGGTGTGAATAGCAACCCTCAAAATTTGGGGGGAACGCTAATTGTGTTTCACGAATTTTTGAAATATTTCTATGGAACATTCTGACTTCCGAAAGGACCAAAATGAGACATGAACCCATCAATGTTTCGATCAAGACCGTCTTGATTTTTTTTTTTTTTTTTTTTTTACAGAAATACAATGTTTTGGTACAATTTTTTTCCATTATGGGTGAATTAATTGATTCCGCTCATGATGTTCACCATCAAATACATTGGTAATCAAATCTAACCAGTAGAAGCAAAAGAAAATCAAAATCTCAAATTTCTACTAAAACCACCGAACCATCTATGTTTTAAAGTGGTTGAAATTCTGGACTCATTATAGTATATAGATGAATTAAGTAACTTCAATTTCAAAGCAACAAAATTTTCAATGTTGAAGCATGAAATTAGGGTTTTTAAACTAAAAAAGGGGAAATTAACAGAGATGATTAGGGCTTTACAGGAAGAGATTTGAGGGGAATCGAGTTGGTTTGAGGGTCCGCAAGCTTAGAGAAAGCTTTTTGAAGAATCAGAAGAGCTCCTCTTGAGGTTGCGAGTGATTCTAATTCTCGTTGTTCTTGCGAGATCTGATTCTGTGTAGACGACGAAGCTCCCATTCTCTCTCTCTCTCTCTCTCTGACTGTGTGAAGGAAAATGAGAAGAGAAGCGGAGACGTGTGAAGGGGTATTAACGGTTTTGTGAATTGTGAGACACGTGTGACCACTTTGAAGGTGATTTGATAATTGTCCCTCCAAGTTCCGAAAGAGCAGTTTGTGCACGTGTCGGTAAGGCGGTCATTTGATCGGATCGGGTTTCTATGAGACCAATCCGAATCTATTTGGTCCACTACTGGATCCGGTTTTACTAAAAAGGGTGTGAGTTTGAAAAAGAGAACTACTATTGGCACCCCAGCTTTTACTTATTACATTCCGATTAAAAATGGGTGAATCTCCATTTCATGCTGAATATGACGAAATTCTGGTTTTGGTACACTGTTCATTTTGATTCCCAAACATGCTTTCATAGTAAATTCGTTACTTTTATAATCTACAAATTTGTGAATTCGACACTTTTATAATCTATGAATTCGTTGATAAAATACTAGCGATTTTGCCTTATAAGCGATCTTGTCGGTAATTTATTAACGAATTCATTGATTATAAAAGTGAGGAATTCACTGGAAAAGCATGTTTTAGATATAAACATGAACAGTGTACCGAAATCGAAATTTGGACATAAGTTACATATGTTTTGGGAAAAATCTCATTAAAAATAGAGAAAATAAGTGAATTGGGGGGGGGGGGGGGGGGTTTGGATCTTATATGAATCTAATCATAATTGTAAACAACTATTAAAATTATTTGAACAGGTGTTATAGCTTAGCACTGCTGAGATTATAATTTGAGCCAAACCTTATTAATTTTTGAAGAGTGTATTTTAATTGGGGTGGATAAGTAAAATTAAGAAATTGAGGTCTAATAAGTAAACATTGGGTGCCAATAACAATTATCTTAAAAAAATACTGCACATAATACCCAAAATAGATACATAAATGAATATAAAGATGAGTATATATGTTTGGAGGGTGAAAACCACAGGTCACCCAATGATACACATGTCACTTAGGGATTCAAGGCCCGACTCATTTGATGAAGTGTCACAAGAAGATACACTTGGAAGGTCGGATCTTGGGACATCAATTAAGAATGCATTGCTCGAACAATCTCGAGAATTCATCTAGTAAGATTTTATATTCGAAATAAGATCAAATCCCAAAAAATCAAGGACGAAAGGACAAAGATACCAATTTACAATGGCCTAGATCAATGAATGATGCATGTTCATCATTAAGCACTCGGAAGGGCATCTCTCATACTATCATCACCTGTGAAGAATTATCAAAACAAAGACCACAGTTATCTAATAATAAATATTCAATTCAGACAATTTGTTGGACTCAATTAGCGAAGATCCTTGTTCGAAGTCGGGGAGAATACATGTCTCTTGAATTTAAACAATGAATATTAGATAACAAGATGGCACATCAAAAGACATGCCCCCACACGCCTCAACAAAACTTGGAAACAACAAGATCTTTTCGAATTGGGGAAACAAAGCTCATTAAGTCAAGGAGAGACCTTTCGAGTATAATGCGATAAACAGGTAAAAAAGTTAAAGCCATCAGAAATAACATGAATAAAAAATTTTACAAAAAAAATAAGTCGAACGCAATCATGGGGTCATCGGCTACTATTGACAAGTAAACAGTAACATAACCAAACTTCTTGATCAGATATTAGCTAATGAAACGAGGACAATTCTATCCAAAACTGAATCCCCTATTTCCACGTTCCACAACGAAATTGAGAAAATGATTCTCAAACATCACGGGAGATGGTTTCATCGATCCCACGAATTCTTCCCTCTTTGTGGAGGAGGCGTCAAGATATCTAACATCTTCTCTTTCTCTTTTGGCGTCAATGGAACACCTCTGACAAGGTTTAATGCCATAATGTGTACATTAGTTTTCTGTCTATGCTTCTGAAAAGCCCAAACCCCTGCAGCTGCTCCTGCAACTAGAAACTATTTTTCCAGACCCAATAGTGCAATATTAGTAGAAAATTAAAAGATGAGAGTTGCTATTGGCACCCCAACTTTTACTTATTACATCCCAATTTCTTAAATTATTTATCACACCCCAATTAACGATTAAAACACACTCTTCAAACATTATCAAAGTTTGGTTCAGATTATAATCTCAACATTACAAAAAATTATAACACTCGTTCAAACAACTTCAGTAGTTGTTTACAATTATGATTAAGCTCATATAAAATTCTAAACCCAAAAAATAGAAATCTAGCCACGAAAAAAATAAAAAAGAAAAAGTGAGCTCCTGTTGGCACTCCAACTTTTACTTAATTTTCAACCATTCACTTATTTTTCTTATTTTTTTTAATTCGGGAGTAATAAGTAAAAGTTGGGAGCCAATAGCAGCAATCTAAAAGATTAATCACTAATTTAAGAAAATGTCTACAATCCTCATAAACTGACTGGTGATAGCCAAAGTGCGGCAGTCTGCAGATCAAATCGTGGGGCATAGAGTACTGTCTCCGCAAAATCGTCCTCAAGTTTTTTATAGATCTCTTTGTCGCTTTTCCCGGTACGAATTTCATCATGAATCTACTGCAATGATGGTGCAAGCAGCCTCAGAACATATATTGGATAACCCCATTTTTTTAGAGAACTTCTATTGCCACACCAACTTTTACTAAGAGCACCCCTAGATGTGTGCTAATTCTTTGATGGTATCAAATGAATTGGGTACTAATAGTAAAAGTTGGAGTGGAAATAGAATCTCACTCTTTTTTCCTCAGTTGGGAAAGACTACAGCAAGTAGATAACTAAATATTACAGTTAAAACTTTTACAGACATAAATATTGGTAATTAGTTGAAATATAATTGAAAGACAAATTATGTTCTGTTTGAGGTTTCTCAACTGAAACAGTTGACAAAGGAGCCATGAATGAAGTTTTAGGCTGATGTGATAGAGTTACATTAGTAGGAAGGACTGAGTCCCTTCTTTGTAAATTTTTCTGAAGCTACGAGGGCTTACAAGAAACAAAAACTATGCCCACTCATTGGAGTCTGGCCAATGTAAACTCATTCTTGGATCTTGACAACTACCAATACTTCTTTTTTGCTTGGTGGGGGTTAGTGGTTAACTGTTAACGTCTAGTATAAGAAGAGGTTCAGGGGTTTGAACCTTTGACCTTGGGAACAACCTCCACAAGGTCTTACCACTTAGCAAAGTGGATTGGATAATTCTCTTCTTGCTATTATAATTCATCCATGACTGTTCAAAGAAGTATAAAAATGAAAAAAATACCTTGAGCTATGTATGTCTTTTGTGTGGAGTAATCTCATCTGAGTATTTCAAATTAATATCCACAGATTCACATGGCTTCTCCCAGAACGCTTCCTGACATAAAAAATGGACCAGAAGTAGGTTATTGTGAAAGTTCATAAAAATTTGCTTCCTTCTCTCTTTTACATTTTTTTTTAAAGAAGTAAGCCGATTAGTGGTTAGTAATTAGAAGTGAAGGCGGACTTTGAACCCATGTCATGGTATCAACATTCACAGGCTTTAACCAACCAAGCCAGATGGCACCTTCAAGGCCCCACCTAAAAGACCTGGCATACCATGCTTGTGTGACGGGTGCAAACATAGGACCACATATACAAGGCCCCACCAAGCAGACCCTGGCTCTCTAGTGCCACATGTGGCACCCTCTTTGTGGGCCCTGGCATGCCAGATTATGCATCCCTACATGCCTACTCCACATGGTGATGCTCAAGCAGCTCTTTGACATCTTAACCAGCTTTGTACTCGCAAGCTCTCTCCCTAGTGCCCAATGCAGCATCTCTCATCCCTGAAGTATTTCATTATGGTGTCCAATGGACATTAGAGGAGACTTGGGTTTAGAGACCACAAGTAGATCCAACAGGCGCTACCCTACTTGGCACCATCTCTTACCGGTGTTTGATGGGGAAGCGAAGTGATGTTGGTCTAGTTGTATCAAACTGGCCAAGACGTTGTAACATCAAGCCCTTATCAAATTGACAAGACAGGCAATTCAATCAATGGATCCCCACGTCAATAGTACGAGATGTTAGTCGCTGATTGTCACAAATACTAGGGTGCCAGGTCAACTTAGTTCCAAAAAAATGGCATGGTCGAACGTCTGACACAGGACCCTATTATATAAATATGGGATCCCTACTATCAACTTTACTCCTTGACCTCTATGCAACAATTGATTGTGGTCAAGGAAGGTAACTCATGTTCAAAATGTTGTATAAAACTAGGGGAGCAGATCCTCGGTAGTGCATATTCCATGTAGTTCCCTGCGGTGCCTTTTAATTAGTAGACATTGAAATTTTGAAAACAAAATCAGACAACTCAGCCTTGTATGGATCATGGTGTAGATCAGATTTGAAAAAATTAGAATTCTTTGAGTCCAATGAAGGCTTTGAAGATGGACAGTCCATGACCTCCAATTTTTTTAACAAAACAGATTTTGTGGCCATGTGACGTGGCTGTCCTTCAATCATCTAATATAACTACAGGGTACCACAGGGAAAACACACTACAGAGGATCCGCTCCCATAAAACTAGAAGGGGTAACTCTAAATTACGCAAAATAAAATAATATTGAAAAGGATCACTCATGGATTAATCTAGAAGGTCCAAAAACACAAATCTATCAATACTTGACACAATTTGAAAGATTAAATCAAACTGGATTTCATAAAATTCTATAGATTGATAGAGTTAGAAGATTACAATTAATAAAAAGTTGGGAAACTGGTGAAGTGCCAACATAGCTAAGTGGTAAGATGTGTGGAGTGTTGTTCCCACGTGCTAGGTTCAAACACCCTGGAACCCAACTTCATATGTTAACCACTAACCCTATATCTATCCCCAAAAAAAAAAGTGAGAAGGAACTCAAATTGTAAGATCTGTGTCTATACAATAGGTTACTAAAAGCAAAGAAAGAAGGGGACAACAATAGCACAAATAGAATTACTAATAATTATTATTTTATATGTCTAGCCTAGGTGGTTGCTTAAATATCCATGCTTTAGGCCTAAACATGACCCCTTCTGTACTAGTGGCTGCCTCGATCCTGATTAGGGGTTAGGAGTCCCAGCTAACATAGCGGACAAGACTCGTGAAGCTATAACTATATTGTTCATTCATGTCCACATAGACCAGAGAGAGCTCAAGTAAAGTTTTACCAATTACCAAAACGGGTTTATAGCCACTAGTTTAAAGATCGTATATCATTTGGCAACAGTTGGGCATTGGATAATATTCACAAGTTATTACCAGAAAATCATGTTTACAAGTTCTTCTCAAGAAAACATAACTGCACAACTTGTCGCACAAAAGCAACTCGATTAATAGCTCCAGTTTTAGGTTGCTTTGGACTCGTGTTAGTGTGGAGTCCAGTGTAATTTGAGTTTTCAATCCTTGGCACCTATTAAGACTAGACTCTTATTGTAACATAGATATCTCAGAACTTTGTTTTTAACTTTACAAGGATAAAAAAAATTTGAAACCATCCCTAGGAATGCATAAAATAAAAACGTTCAGCTACTATCAAGTTATATTTCATTTTATCATTCGATAAAACTTTTCGATCTCCATGAATATTTAAAGAATTGTTCCCATTCTATCTACGATTGGAACATAGCAAGCATGTTAATTGGAGTGATTCAAAAGTTAAAGAGGGGGGGGCGGGGGGGGGGGGGGGGGGGGGGGGGGGGGGAATGTGAACCAAACAAGGTACCTTTCTGAGGAGAATGGCAACATCTGCTTGCGAGTCCTCGATGGATTGGCTCCCACACTCAGTGCAACGCACATTGTGACTAATGTTTCTAGCTCGAGCTTCCACAACTTGTGTCTTTTTCACAACGTCATCTCCCTTTTCCATTGTAAAATAGATCAACCAAGTCCACAAAGACTACAAACAAATTATAAATAAATAAATTACCAATTTTTGAGACTGTCGATTTTTCTTACATTATTTTGGCAAAATTGCTGAATATCAGAAACAATCAAACAAAGTTTTCTGGAAAGCTTCTCATCATGAAGGTGCCGACTTAGCTAAGTTGGTACGACATGTGGAGTGTTGATCCGATGACCAGGGTTCAAAGTTTTCTAAAGCACTAACTCTTGTTTCTTACTTCCCAAAATGTTTGTATCAAACGAGTGTTTAGAATCACGTGGTTAGGCTGATTATTTAGCTTAGAGATTTCTTAGATGTTCCCTATTGTTTGAAGCCCAGGTCACTTAAGTAAATTATATGTCCAAGAAACTCATTTAGTGATGTTAATCAACCATCTATCCCAAAAGGTCAACCTGTTAGGAAAGGGGCGAACAATGAATACAAGAGGGAACAATGAATACAAGAGGGCCACGGGATGAATAAGGGTATGATAATACATAACACTTGGGAGCAGAGAAATCCTACATTCAACACTCCCCTCACCGAAATGGTGGAAACAATCGAACCTGTGACCCATACAGACCTCTTGCTCTAATACCATGTTGACCAACCATTTATCCCAAAAATTTGAATTGTTAGGAAAGGGGGAGAACAATGAATATAAGAGGGTCACGGAATAAACAGGAATACGATAATACGTGACACCCAGGAGAAAGCGAATCCCACACTCAGCAAGTGATATTTAGGAACCTCTAGCTTGTTCATGCCACCATTTAACTTGTTCATGAATAGTTGCCTCAACCAATACTTCAACTTATTTTGGCTCTCCTTCAAGATAAATTTAGAGAACCAATTTGTTGTGCATTTGGTCTCAAACATGGTTTTAAAACTCGGTTTCACGTCTTGTCTACTCCAGCCAAGATACCGAGTTAACTCGGACGATACATCTTGTCTGGTTCGGCATTGAAACAATGATTTTTAACCATTTAAAAAATCTAAAAAAATTCAGAAATGGTTCCTATTAAAAAATGAAGCCAGAAAAAGAAGATGAAGAAAAATCGAATTGGGGGTGAGAGCATAGGCTTCAAGCTTGAAAACCTGCTGTCTCGTTTAACTCGAACGAGATTTTGCAAAATCTCGTCCAAGACATCCCGTTTATCTCAAGATAGGCGACTGTCTCAAATGGGCTTGTATATTAGTCTCATCCAGCCACGACACCGAGTTAACTCAGGCGATACCAGTCTCCAACGAGTTTTAAAACCATGGTCTCAAACTAACTTTTTTTATATTTTTTTTTCCTTTTTTGGTAAGTAAAAAAGATTTATTTAGAGTCATGATATTACCACACCATAAAAATGTGAATAAACCCCAAAAATGATGACTTATAGCGTGATATTATAACAAAATCACTAATGGGTTTATTCATATTTTTATGGCGTGGTAATATCACAGACACCTTACCCATAGAACCTACCAAACTGCAATAAAATAAAATAAAAACAAAAAACAAAAAAATCA